>NC_091493.1:12978215-13132480 GCF_947461875.1 Haliaeetus albicilla
TGAAGAATGGAAAGAAATATAGGATTAAAAGCATCTGAGAGTTCATGTCCTTTACTGCCTCCTAAGAACAGACTGTCTGGAAAACTAGACAGATAATATTAACAAAGAATCATAATAGAGGAGCTGAAAAACAATAGCATTTCTCTGTCTGGGCCCGATAGTTACCCTGAACAAAAGTTCTGCTTTCTCTGAATTGGGAAATGGTTGCAAATCTCTAACTAGATCCTCAGGTAACAGTAAGAATATTGATTTCTTAGTATCAGAATACAGAAATACAGAAACTTGGAGCAACTTGCCTGGTGAGATCCCCTAAATACATGATTTTTGTTGATATATTTAGATCTTAAGAAAGGTAGCACCTTGTCTGTGTTTTAAAACCAAATCACAGGCAGCTGGAATACAGTAGTTGCTTACTCATGATGCAGGAGCTGACAAGGCCAGTGAGAGATATGCAGTTAGACAGCTTGCCACAGAGAGGTCCAGCTATTTAACAGTGCAGAAACCTAGTCTTGGACACACAGGGTGAAGACAGGATGTAGAGAAGGAGATTAATAATTTCAACATAGCATGTGAAGAGGCTTAGACAACAGAAGGACTAGAGGTTTGTAAAATTCCCAGGAATAAAGCAGACAATAACTTAGCTGAACTTCCCTGTTCTGCTCAAATGACACCCTAACAAGACAGACTATTCATCTGCTTTCCTTCACCAGTCTAAAATACACCTTGCTAACTTGAAGATAAAAAGGGTGAGTTTTAGCCACAGACTTTCTCTTTGTTACATCTAAAGGAATCCCTGTCACAATTAGCCCAAACTCCGGTTTCCTATTCTCCGTTCCTTCTACCAAATCATGCAACAGTGCTGTGCCTACTTACTTCTGCTTTTAGCCAAACAATAGCTCCATTTCAAGGATGCTTTACAAATACATGCTTGGACTATAAAGTCCTTTGAATGAAATGCCTCATACACATATACAATATGCCACAAGTATTGTCAAGGAAACACTAGCTCAAAGACAAATGCAGCAGTTGCTAAGAAACTCTGTAGCAGAAGAGAGATGGGGACTTGTTTACTGACAGATATATATATATTTGAAACATTCATCATTGTTGTTTGGGGTATTTGCATCTCAAACCACACCTATATATTTGTAATGACTAATTCTAATTTAAATTTTAATTTAAATTCTAATTCTGAAAGAATCCACATGTATCTCCACATTGCTGAATTAAATTCCCCTAAGCTCTAAGACCATAAACAGACTAAAAATCCCAGACTTTTGTAAAATCAGTTGATGGTTTTAGAACATTTTGTAGCAGATGGGACTCTACCATGCTTGTCGTAGATCACCACCATCCCAAAGACCTGAGTGACCTGTAGGAGTTTACTTCCACTCTACATAAGCTCCAGCAGATTTTATATGAAGCCTTTTGAGACAGATTTTTTTCTTTTTTTTTTTAAAGCATTTTTGTTTACTTTCAGGCAGGGGAATTATTTGCATAGCTGCTTGAACAAAGCACATAGAGGAAATCAACATTCCTGAAACTTTTGCAAGCAATAAACAATGCAAAAAATAAGACATACCATATTATGTAAGCTACTCAGGTTAATAAAAGAAAATTGTCAGAGCACACACTTTCATCCTCTGACTTTATTGCAAAATGGAAAGAATTTCCTTGATGTAACTGAGACAAATAGTAAATGAGATTTGAGTGGGAACAAAAAAAGATTTGAGTGGGAACAAAAAAAAGAAGGAAATACAAATTTTTATAAGTGCAGTCATTCAGTCATACATTATAGGGAACAACAGGAAAAAGCACATTAGGAAAACTTTACTAAAGTTGCCAAGTCAAACAGTTAGAAGGTGGAACATCATACAAAACAAATAACAAAAAAAAAATCGTACAGAACTTTCATCTAGTCCTTTTGTACACATATATCATTATAGTATCTGCATGTGATAAAGACTGTGGGAAAATCCTTTTTTCCAAGATAGCATTCAACAGCTTAAAATGTTGCATTTCTTCATGCATTTCTGTCTCTGAAAGGGTAACACTCCCATTTTGTACAGCACGATACAGAGATTTCACAAAACAGTCATGCTCACAAAGGAGAGCTGTCCTACACTTAAATGAATCAAAGAATCCATGGGAAAAAAATGCTACAGTAATTAGAGTAAAAAATAATATACACATAAAAAGAAGCAGAAGTTGTAAAAGCTGTTAAGCCGTAAAAGTAACATCAAAATGGAAGGCTCAATTTATTAACACTTGACACTGCAAGTCTAATAATATGTCAAATATAGCCTTCATGCATAAGAGCAAATGGAAAAAAAAACTGATGTTTTAGCATCTTACACTATACTGAAGCCAGTGTGAGTCAGCAGCAGTCAACTAGAGTTTGTTGAAAATTTTGATAACTTACTCGCATTATAAAACTCCATAGAAACAAATTAATTCCAACAACCTCTCATTCAATAAAAAGAAAAACCAAAGGAAAAAAAAAAAACCAACCAACAAACCAAAAAAAACCCCCAAACCAAACAAACACAAAAAACAGGGGGTGAGGGGGTGGGCGGTGGTGTTAAAAACAGAAAAGACAGGCAGAAAAAAAAAAAAAGAAAGAAAATCCACAGGAGGCATTTCAGTAAGATGATATTTCTTTCTCCAAAGTTAATTTTTAGACTGCAACTTATATCAAAGAAAGCAAACCAAACACCCAACTGTGAATAAAGCTTTTTTATTTTAATGAAAAACAGAGCATTTTGTCTGACAAAGGCAGCTATAGCTGCTGTCATTCTTTCTAGCTGGACTCATACGCGGCCCCAAATGGGTTGGAATTGTGTAGGTATCATTTGGATTAGCATGTTCCCAACACACATTTATTTTCCCCACTTTAATATTTTACCCAGGCAGAAGTGGAGAATTTTGTACATTGTGTGCATCCCACAGCTGCTGCAGCCACCCAGACATGCAACCACGCTCCCAAAAAGCTACTTTGCAGCACACACAAGTCACCCTGTCACTCAGGCTACCTGTACAGCACCTGCTTAGTAAGCTCAGCGCTTCCTGGATTTAACAAACTCACTGAGCACGGGCTATGAAGCCCAGACACATATACTTCCGTCTGGCAAATCCACAAAAAATATGACAACCCTCTTCTTGCTGCATTATAAAGGCCTGCTAGGAAGTACACTATTATTCTAAGAAACAGCCACTTGAATTAGCAGAAGAAAAATCCTGTATTTCTGTTTCTGAATTTATTATCACAAATAGCTGAAAGTAAACCAAAACGACCTGCAAAAATAGTAACACAAGAAATCTGCAAAAAACCCAACTTGCAATGGGAACTGTCTGTAAATTTTAATAAATCACTACTGTTAACCATATCACATATGAATGATATCCATAACAACTATCACAAGCTGCGAAACTGTCCATCAGTAAGAACACAGAGAACCAATTTTAAAAACTCTCCTTGCCAAGTTTTGAGTTTTTGATGTCATCATAAGTAGAATTATATTAACAAAATTGTGATGAACCCAATTATGTTTCCATTCTACGTCCATTTTCAACAGCAAATTAAAAGGGAAAAAAAAAACCAACAAATTTTCCATCGTTCACTTTTTATAGGCTTGATGCTTCCTCATTATATTTTGATTATCTGGGTATAGAAATTTTACACTGAAAAGGTTGCTTTTGATATTACTGGTCATAAGAAAGTGGGTATGAATAATAGGATCCTGAATAGCAGGGGAAAGATTCATTACATCTGTTGGGGACAGATAAGCATTCATGAACAGATTCTTAAAGTGCAGATGAGTTCCAAGGGAGCATGATCTGTCAATCACCCTGGTGGCTTTGGGAGACAAGTCTGCCTAATGGACATGTTATCGTCCAAATTCTGATTAAAAAAAGTAAGTGCTCTTAATCCGATTCTATTGGAGTTCACAGGGTAAAACCAAGATGTCAATTTTAATGCCCCACAAGTTACCCAAACAATAAACTGGCACATCAGCTAAAGAATAAATATGGTCTACTGTAAACTAATTTATTTCCACCCCAGAGCACAAGCCAAACTTGAGGAAAGAAATAAGAGTGAGTGATTTTGGTCTGCTCTCAAATAGTAAAACCAGAAGCTCTCTGCTCAAGACAGAAACGCGGAGATGCTTCTAGTCAAGAATGCAGGTGAAAGCTTTGTGTAAAGTTTAGGGAAGTATCTGTATTTTGGAGGCCCTTCCCCAAATAAATGTGCACAGTTATTATCAAATTTGAACACCTGAAGATTTTCATCATCACTCACCTTCGTAGTAAATTGATATAAATCATTGCGATTTCAGAGTTTAAAATATGCTAAGGAGGTAAGATTTTTTAGGGATCGACTTTCCCCTTTTCCCTTAAATGTGATTTTAAACAATTCTAGTAGCCATGATTTGAATTTTAAAAGAAAAAAATACATCTGAAGAAGATATGTATTCAGAATCCGGTATGAGAGCACTGAACTCATTTATGTGCATATTATGGACAGTAGACAGGAAATACAACGAACAGATATAAAACTAAAAAAATTTAAATACAGAGGTAACTGACATCACGACCTATGCATTACAGAACATATCGTTCTCCAGGAATTAAGGTCACACACTATTCAAAGACCATTTGTGATGCCTAACAATACACAAGCATAGGAGGTTTTTTCCCCCCTTGTGAATTTATCTTTATATCACCTAGCAAAAGAGAATCTATCAAGATAAATGGTACATCAGCTGCCAGTTTTGTGATAATCAATTCAGAAATAGGAATCCTTCAGTGTCCAGCATTATCTTCCCAGCAACTTTCTTACAGCTATAATTTACTGGTAAGAGCTACATGGAACCAATATATTATCATGTCTCCATCAGTTCTGTAGCTTTAGAAATATCTCCTTCCTGAGGTCATTTAGAAAATTTTAGCTTCTTCAAAACATTTCAGAGCGGGGAGCAGGCAGAGCTGTAAATTTTGTACTATGTATCACCTGCAATTTGATCATTTGATCATCCATGTCAGCCAGCATCAACTCCGACTCCAGTACTTACTCCTGCAATGCAGTTCCTCTCTGTGCTACACCTGCCTGAGGTAGGCCACGATTGATGGAGATCCCACAAGACCTCATTACAGGCTACGTAATAACTGCTCTGCAAGTCAGAGAGCTAACACAGAAGTCAATGAAACCCATAACTGTTATCAGATCACCTGTGGGTTCCTTGCAAATTCAGCATTCATTACAACCTTACCAGAGCTCAACATTTCTCAAATCAGGTAATTACATCTTACCAAATTTAACAATGTGAATAGGAAGGCTAGATCAGAAATGCAATCTGCTTCAGAGATGGACAAAATGTGCTTTGTATTTCTGAATTCATTTAAGCACTTAACTACTACCATTCTTAAACAGGAATCATCATCAGAAGTGCAATGGACCACTTGAGTCACATACTCTGCTTTTGTCAGTAACTGCAGCTATTGCCCTGTAAGCTTACAGAAGTTGTTTCTGATTACTCAGCTAATTGTTCAGTGCCATATATGATTTAGATAGATCAACAACGGTATGCAGATTTAAAGAAATATTGCTTATCTTAGCTCTCACAAGACTTCGTGAAGTTGCCTACCATTCAGATTATGCATTTGATACTCTTACATTATGGCTCCGTTGAAATATTAAGGGGAGCACAGAAAAGTTGAACCACCTACACAAAATCAGACAAGAATTCTGGCAAAGCAAAGAAATAAAACAAGGGAGCAGGAGGCTGGACTACGTGACTGCCTGAGGCTCCTTTTATCACGAGTATCCTATAATCCCGTGAACCCATCATTCCTAGTCTTCTGCCCTCTGGCCCTTTGTACTCAACCTGTGCATAAGTATAACGCATTATAGAAAACTTAACTGCAGACTTTCTTTTTCTGAAAATAAATAGATATTGAGCCTTACTTCTTCTCAGTCATGTACTGTATTAGACTAACACTGAATTCAAATTTCAAAATAAGAACAAAATCTCAGGGAGTAGCCCCAACATTCACACTTGCTGCCATTATACTTCACAGCACAGTCCCCTCTTTTGGAGTGTCTACTTGCATCCTACTGCAGCACTAACTTATGCCAGTCAAGGCTGCAGTTTGCTGTGCTAATTCACAAGTGTAAAAAAAAGACAAAAAGCATATACAAGGGATTTGATGAACAGCAGATGCAGAAAAATAGAAATTGTTATTTCTATTTTGCAAATGTGTTATTCAGAGAGGAAGCAACAACGAAGCAACAATCTCCTTAAGGGCTGACAACCCCACTCGGAAGAGCACCTACCACGTGTGGCTCTGCTAGCAAGTGATTCTCACTCTCTTTCTCATTAAGACTCTTCAAACAAAATAATCTCAGGCTTCTTAAACTCACATTGGTCAGAATGATCATAATGTCTGTCACCAATCTTCGTTTTCAGGCTTTATTAGTCAGACATTTAATCTGCTGTCCAAGGCTTCAGCTAGTGATTTTGTTCTTTCATTTTATGTCAGACACCATATGCAGCTATGAAGAATGATAACCGTAGCTATTTTTCAAGAGGGTCTTTAACTAACACACATATAAATTCTCAGTTCAGCAACTAAATAAGGTATATATTTGCAGGATGAACTAACAGCTCAGAAAGGGGCGGACTGCTACATAAATAAATATGCATTTCTAAGTCATCTGTTTACCTATGCAAAATACTGATGTATTTCAGGTGAATACAGTACAACCGTGCCATAAAATATTTTGAGAAGACAGACAGGCACCAATCTCAGCAAAATAACCAACTGCTTAGCAATATCCCAACAAACACTAAATGTAGAATCTTTCTTAGGTAGACCTGTCTAAAGTCCTAAGATCTGCAAGCACAACATACATATGTAAAATTGTATTTTATTTACACAGCCAGCAATTCCTTGTACGTTTAGTTTCTCAAGCTGCTATTCAGTGGGCAGCAAGGGAAGGAAATGTCTGCAGAACAGCTGTGGGGGAACAATCAGAGGAAGAAGTGGCCTGCGGGTGTCAACCCTGCGGGACATCCCTGTTGTGTCACACCTTCCTCGAGGTCCAAGGGACATGAAGGTGGAAAAAAAAGGCCTCTGAAAGTGAGGACAAGTTGTGCACTCCTTGAACGATCACTTGTGTCTTACAGACTTGGGTGAATGAGCAGCCAGCATTGCACCCCACCCTGGCCATCGCCTGAGCCTGCCCTAAGCCTGCAGCAACACGTAAGAAGTTTCAGCAGGGAACAGAACTGTTTTGTCTCCTGGGGAGGGAGGAGAAAATACTGCCAATGGATAGAACTAGCTTGTTTGATGGCTTGTATTGGCCTAATCCCTCTGTCAGGTCAGGAAAAATTTTCCTGCAGTACGTACTGCTGTTGCTTCTGAGTGTGTTTGTCCTCATGTTCAGAAACAGGCCATTTACCATACAGGTGAACAGTACAGAGGTACCGGACAGCATGAGTGATGCAAAGTTTAGAAGCTTCACTGGCACAACAAGCAGAGTGCGAGCTACCTGCAGCACTGGGATCAGTACCTGCATGGTGCTATCTTAACTACCAACAACCACCACCATAAAACCAGACATTTTCATTTCTGGCTTTCAGAACGCTTTATATAGATATTTAACAATCATGATTCCTAGCTGACAGATGCTTAAACAATCTTAGAAAAGTTATCTGGCATTTTGCAGACAGTTGCCATGGCTATTTAGCATTGCTTTCGTACACATTTTTGAGGCATCCATTGAATAAAAATTGGGACTGAGCTGAAGCTAAGTAAGGTAACGTAGCTGTTTGATGACATTATCAAAGATTTTGCTTTATGGTAGCAATACTCAAGCAAAAAGGCAACTCTCCACATATTTCAGCAGCTAATGGCTTCTCAAATCCTAAAATCATTCTTGATAGAAATACAAATAATAATGCGAGGACAGGAAAAATTTTAGACATAAGTGCAGACACAGCCACAGAAATCACTGAAGAGGAAAAATTGATTCCATTTGCTAAGAAAAGGCAAACACTTTGAAAAGATTAGACTGTGTTGTGTTATTCCGTTAGAAAGCTGATGAAGTCTGAAGCTCTGCAGAGGCATTCAGATTAGGTCTATGAAGAGCTAGCTCTGACAGAAACACGCTGACTAAGAAAAATCCCCTTCTATATTTAAAAATTGCAGCAGATGGTGCTAGCAGAAGGATGCTGCATCAAGTTGTTATGACTGTGGGCACTCTCATCTATCACTGAGAGTCTCAAAATGCCATCACCCTACTGCAGGTCTCAACCCGAACTCTATGAAATGCTCCAAGTACTGACATGATGTATTGGGTACCAAGTTCCTCTGGGTCAGGCTTCTTTGGAAAAGCTTCAGAAATTACATTCCTATGGCTTAGGAGGACTTGGGATGTTTTTAAAATAGCCAGGACACTGGAGATCTGTACCCTGTATCCACTGAGCAAAAACGTTCCCCCACTTCCAGCATAAAGCCCAGACCTTTTGGAAATCTTGGGTATTTGTACATGGCATGACATAGAGATACTCAAGCCTGTTAGCATGCCAGAAGGGATGTGAGCTGGGGCCTGGCACAGAGGGGACAGCTCACGGCTGCGAAGGTTGTTGACTGACAGATGTAAGCAACACCTTCAGCCTTCTTTAGAGCTACAAGGCACGTGGGTTCAGGGGCCCTTCGCTGAGCGTGAGGCTGCATCAGCTAACCAAATCATTCCTCGGGCTGAAAAACGTGCTGCCCAGTCTCCTTCTCCTCCTCCTCGCAGAAGGGGAGGCACAAGGGACCCTAGCAGTCTCCCTGTCCTCCCACGCCACTCACGCTGCTTGAAGCAGCACCACTCCATCCCACCCTCCTCCATGCCATGCCAGGGAACCAGGCTTTCTTTGCCTGAAGGTTTGAACATGCTCACGCCCACGTCAAAGCTAAAAATCACACCATCATGTAGCTACCCCTCCTGGTCACCTCTGCTCTTTAGCAGCATGTGCAATCATCGGAACAGAACGAGACAAATCAGCGGAGAAATTCCCTCCCAGCCTTCTGAAAAATCCACAGTATTTTTTATGAGTTATTAAGCACACAGCCCTGCTGAGTGATGATTTTGGAGTTATAAAGGTATTCGCTGCAGGAATTTTTTATTCTTTTTCTCTCTTGCCATGGCAACCAGGGTATTGAAGTATTTCAGACGAAGACAGTGGCTCACAGTATATAACATGTTTGCAGCACATCTGACTTGTTTCTTTTTTATAATGAGTTAAGCATTTTTAAAGCTCTTTTAGAAAAATTGGTTGAAAAAACAAAACCTATGCAGCACAATTTTTTTCTGCCTGCTTTAACAAAAGGATGTGGAGGTAGTCTGCACTTCACAGAATTAGAGGTCCAGAATTCTAATAAAGGGCAAAGACTGCAAAACAGGACCTAGCTTGTTTTCATACAATTACAGGGCACACCTAAAACAACTGGCAAAAACACCAGAAGAAAACAACTTTGTCTTTTAAAGACAGTTCTGTGAGGATTTGTGGAAATGCATTAATTTAGGTTGCTCTTTTTTAGTCAGTGCTCAAAGTTCAGGATCCTGCTTCTGCATATCTTATCTGCGTGCCAGTAGCTGAAGCTTTTCCTCAGTTGTACAAGACAACAAATAAATATAGGGGAAAACTGACATACCCCAAAAATACTGTGTATTTGTGGAGGGAGGGAATTGATAGCTGAAGGACTCCTTTAACCCAAGTTAGGATCAAGTCGGTAGCATTTATCCCAATCACAATGAAGTAAAAGAATTTTATCATTCCTAAAATAGCTGAATTTATTACTGTGGCATTAAGAATTTTACATGCCTGTGGGGAACATGACACAATCAGTAGACATGCAATGGTAATGATGAACTTCTCCGATTCAACTACAATTTTTTAAAAAGAGTTTTCAAAAGCAAAAACTGATTTCTGTAAAAAGAAGTCAAGAACTGTCTTGCCTTTCTCTTGTTATCATTGTTGAGGCAACAGAATTGTCTCCCTAATACTTATTTGAACAAAGATAAATTACTTGCCTTGGGTAATGTCTTATGAGAGCGCTTTAAACCAGTTAGCTGTAGTAACACTTTTCTACTCTAAATTGTTTACGTATACTTGCTTTCATATTGTTTTATTCCTATACTGTAGAGCACAGAAAATGGGAAGACTGAAATGTCTTTCCCCATTTTGGGAAGTCCAAAACAAACTATAGTCTACCAACAGACTCTTAGTGGCTCAGCAGACTAAAGAATAAGACAGAGCACATCTCTGCTCTCATCCTTCTTTATTTTATGACTGAAAAAAAAAATAGTGAAACGGAAATAAATAAAACTCTTAAGAACTATCTGGAAATAGCTTTGAGGCTTTCTGAGCTGTGTGACAGAAAATCAGGGAAAGATTTTATTCTCAGATATTAATAAATGAAATTTCCAAGAATGAAAAATAATTAATGCTTCCACTAATGAACACTTCCCAAACACTTTCACACTTGCATTGATTCTATTATCCATTTGCTGAAGAGCAAGTTATCTACTCTTATGCAAATTAAAACCAGAGTGAAGAACAAATAGCCCATTTCTATACAAATCGTGACAGATTCTTTAGTTACCAACAGTTATTATGTTATCCTATTGGATAATATAGGCACAATTGAAATCCAGGGGGAAAAAGCCCCACCAGACAGTATTGAAAGCAGATTTCTCACACATTGATTTTATGAAATGAATCACAATGTGCCAAAACTAAAAACAAATTCTATCTTTCTGTACTAACTGAATTTCGGAAAATGTTCGAAGACTACTCATCTGATAATTGTGTTACTGCCCATTGTAAAACAATGCAATTTTGCTATCCAACCCCAATAGCTTGTTTCATTATCCTAAAAAACATTTATTTCCTATTTCTCAAGTAAGTTCATTTGCTTTTTTCTTTTTTCTTTAATATGCTTTATTAGCAGTCCATAATGCACAATAGGAAGGAGGCTTATTACTTCTGAAGAACAGTATTTCCATGGCAATACAAGTCATCTATAGCAACAGCCTCTTATCATCTTTTTCCAACATTTACAACTGCTGGAGATTTGCTTAAAATTATATAATAAAATGCAGTACAAAGAATACAACCTCAATAGAGACTTCAGTGCTTCCCTTATGTATCTTAGATATTCTTGGTTTTATAAGAGCCTTTAGGTCATAACATTTCTTAAGCAATTAGAAGCTCTTTAATTAGACACAGGTGCACACAATTTTGGCACACATTTCCAGTGAGAACTCCACCAGGTGGACTCTTAATGAAGTCACAAGGAGTGGATGATCATAGCTACAAGACCAAATGTTTGCTCTTACTTCTTTTGCAAATATTCTAATGCAAAATTTTTACTGTTGAAAAAACAGTAAATTTACTGTGGTCTTTTTTTAAAAAATTCACAGTGAGTGTGAAGCATAGGCACATATTAGGACATGCAGTAGCACTGTTTGCTTGTACTCTTTACTAACCATTCTCTATACCGATGTAACAACAGTTATAATGTCAATAAACTCATCTTTAGTCTGACATACCATGCAGACTCACTGATGTCTCTCCAAAACATGCAACTGTCCAAGTCAACTAAAGCTATTGCATCTGAGCACTCAAAGTTAACGTTGAAATAACAGTTCCAGTCAAACTGTGTAGTGTAGGTGATTCAAATGTGAATCTTATTGGGAAAAAATGGAGATAAATAAGAAAGGAATATTTACCCCTGAATACTGTCTGATTTGGGGGGGGACATGGGAAGTTGTGCTTATAATTTTTACCAATGCAAACCTTTCAGCTTTAATACCAGCGTACCAGCCACAGTTAGAAATGTATGCCCTACTCCCCTGTCCACAAGTCAAAACAGGCAGGTGACTTCCACAACCAATTGCAAGGAAAGGGTTGAAGTTCGATTATTGTGCTGTCACTGTTAAAACCAGAGTTGGTTTTCACTATACCAGAAAGACAGCACAACTGACATAAAAATGAAGATACTTTGACATAGCAAACTGATTACTTTATTTCTAACCCTCACTGATAATTATCCCACTTTCAATCTGATCCAGCTAAGAGGGAACACAAAAGCCTATTATAAACTCAAGCATATGGCACCAATCAAAGGAATTTAACTTTCTTTTCCAGGCTAAAAATTATTTTCTTTAGTAAGACCAGAAAACAGCACTGATCTGCTGCTTTCCTCTTCAAGTTTCACTTCAGTAGGATAACAGCAACTCAACTACATTTTCAGCAATGGACATTATCTTCAAGATAATGACTTCAGGCCAACTAGTCATTTAATGACAATACTGTTTAGTAGAAAAAAGACTAGATGATTGCTTATGTGCAAGCAATAGTTTAATCTGAGGAAAAGACTGATTTTGTAATCTTAATCTGGAAAGGCATTATACCATTCCCTGAAAAATGAGCAGTTAATGGATATGAGTGCCTCAAGAAAGGGTTAGCATCAACCAGAGTAGAATATAAATTGCATAAAGGGAAATTAAAATTCTGATCCACTCTAAATTACAGCTCCTACAAAAGAAAGGTCTGGTCCAAAAGAAAAGTTCAGTGATGTGGCATTGCAGTACTGCATTAATATTGACACTGATGTTGAAATGACCCTGCTGCCTAATGCAGGAATGCCATGCACTGGGGCCATTCTACGTAGCACCACACTGAGAACCAGCTCGGCCTTGCTGCTGAATTACTGTTTCAAGCTTTGCAACATCATTCAGGAACAGTCATGGCTCTAAGTCTTGCTGAGAAAATATGGTAGCTGCTCAGTGAGTGAGGAAGGGTAGGAGTGGATATAGATCCAATCTAAAACAGGCAGCAACAATCACTTCATGTGATGCCAGACTGTGCATAATACTGATCAGTACTAATGGAGAGATTTCTCAGCTTCCTTGCATAAATATATGTCCATATATCAAATATTCCATGCTGCTGCTACATTAGTGGCAACTATATCTTTTAATATATTCACAGATCTTAATACATCTTCTGTTCTGGAAAATGCTCTGACTGCAACACTATGCAGTAAGAGCTAGAAAGCTTCTCTCATCCCTTGCTTTACTCAGGATTTTTACTGGGCACAATACACTACTATTTTACTCTCCTTCCTTAAAAGAAGCTTCTTTCCAGTGGTGGTCCTCAACAGACTAACAGCAGTAGCCAGTGAAGAAAGCCTCCAACCTCTTCTGCATCTAAATCCTCTCATATATTTGCTTGGTACATCACAGAAACAGAACTAACAACAACAGAAATATAACTTAATTGCAGCACATTGCAGCTCCAAAGAAACAATCAACTATTACTTCTCCCGCAAAGAAATTGCCTTTTCAGAACATCACACAGGTGACTGAGTCCCCTCACTCCTACCTACACATAACTGCATGCGAAATAATTTCCTGTTAGCAGTCAATAAAGAGGCTCCAATCCAGATATCAGAAACTTAAGGAAATAGTAAGGCTAAGCTTACAATCTTACATTCAATTCACAGTGCTTTAGCATGACAGCTACAGCATCCCAGTCTTCAAGCTGTTCAGATGAGCTGTTTCCATAGCAGATTTTGTACAGTGATTGGCTTTATGTTAAAAGTTTCTATGTTAAATTGCTGGAAGAGTAACACTGCATTTGTGAGGATGGTTATCATGCATTTCTTTTTTGGTGGGTAATGCCAAACAACAGAAACCATTAAAAAAAATGCCGTGTTGTGGGAGATGAAGACGCTACATAAACTGATGGTGCATGCCAAAAACTCTCCTCTGAAAAATGTGAGGAATCTGCATTGATAGCTTCAAGAGTTTACATATGGTTCAGTGACATTTTTCATTCCATAGTGATCAAAAATTAATGGAGGAAGGGGGAGAAGAGGGAGAAGAGAGAAGGGAGAAGACAGATGACTAATTACAAAGGCTGAAATAATACATATTAAAGAGGTACTTTCTTGGTCACTTAGGCATGCAAATGCATACCTGAATCACAAAAACATAAGATATATACACATACTTTGAGCCTTCCACAAGAATTTTTGTGAACTATGGATCATGGTTCGCAGAGCATTCATTCTTTCTCATTTAATTAGACTGGGAAATATGGAACAAATTGCTGCTGAGCAAAAATGGAACATGTATCTTCCTATGTTACATGTGAAGAAGAGATGGAATATAAAATCATAATCAAAACAGTGTGCTAAGAAGAAGGTTATTAAGGCTGCAAAATTATTGTAGTAATCAGTGCACGTACAAGTGAAGCATTCCAAAGTTAGGGAAGGTCGTGATTAAAGAGGTCTGTATAATCTTGACTTCGCCCTCTGGAGTGTTATGATCCAGTCTTCAAGTGACATGATCATACTTCGCTCGCTCTGTGTACACAATAGGCAGAGCCCAGTGAACCAGACATCAATTAGCAATTTGGTTTAGTCTCTCTGTCCAGTGTAAACTAGCACATACTGACAATAAGACAGAATGACAAACTACATACTAACCAAAAACTGCTTTAAGACAGGAATCTTTCTGACAGAGCTTTCCCTCAGTGGCCCTCACTTTAGTATCCAAGTGCTTCGCCAAGGGTCTTTACTACAACCTGCTATGGGAGGAGGTATTATTATCTCCTCTTTGCAGCTGTGAAGTTTCTTACTTGGCATGAAATTTTGGGATGCAGCTTTGAGATCCAACACAGAAAATCTCTTGGGCTTGTTTCCATTACACTAGTAGCACCCAACAAAAACACCTTCCAATTAACAAGCATGTTTCTAATTGATGCTGTCTTGTTCTAAAAACAAGCGGTTTCATTCCTAACTTTTTACAGAGCCTTTGTAGAATCAATCTGAACTTGCATGACCCAATAAATCCTAGGATTCTCTCTTAAAATCCTCCTGTCTCAACCATTTTCTTCAAAGCTGCTGCTCTTCTCACTGGGTTGGAATTAAAAAGGCCATATTGGTCTTGGAGGACAAATCAACAGAATATCTCTGAATTTCCTCATAGGTTTTGAGCAGCTTTTATTCTTTCCTCTTCCATTCTGAAAAGGTTTCGTCAGGTTTGCATATTTTCCACATTGCTTTTAATGCAGCAAGCATCAAGGGAAGAAAGAAAAAATCAGCCCATTATATAAGCTTCTGAAAGCACTAGCTTAAATTTCTTCTTTTGCCAAATATTTCAATCAAATGGTTTGGGCATTTTTTTTTTAAATAGAAATAACTGCTCCCTGTGGCAAAAAAACAAAACTGGCAAGTCACTCCCAGATTAAAGAAACTGAAGGAGAACTGCACAAGACTTTAAAGAAAAATACCCCAGCCTTTTTACGGAACTACACCATGTGGCCCCAAACATCCAAAGTCTTGTTGAGAGACTAAGAGGAACGCAACAGCTAACTTGGAACGGTACAGGGATTCTTACTCAGCACATTTTCTTTTTCAGTGTTTTGGTACAGAAACTGTTGAATGATTTTATAAAAAGAAAAAGGACAAAAAAACCCTTTCTAAACAGAAAAAAAAAAAGGTAAAATCCCTTTAGGAAACAGAAAACTCCCTCTTTTGACGTGTATCCCTGCTTTTCAGTGCCAACACGCAATGTGCCTTAAGTGTTCTAACAGCTCAAAAAAACTGTAAAAATAGCTTGATTATGTATTCATTCATTGTTAAAGAAAGTCATATTGTTTGAATAATACAGAAAAAAAATTGTAAGTTTCTGAAATTTTGTTTTATCCAAATCTGGATTTCTCAGTGAGAAAATGTTTGGGCAGAACACCTCTACAAGCTTAGTCTGATGCTTTTAAAAAATGAGGTAGGGATTCCACATTTTTAACCAAGTGACTAGCTCAAACTATTATGTTTTGGTACTGGATTGCAACCAGGCCATTCAGCTGACATGGCTACCTAAATTAAGTAAGCATTGGCTTCTCTTTGCTTAGTACACATTATAATAGTCTAGTTTTGATGTATGTGTCTTAATGTTCCTGAACCTAGGGCAGCAACACAAGTAGGCTGTTTTCCTAAACGAGGTTTTCTTTGATCTTGGAGGAATTCTTCACAAATGCAGACTTTTCTCTTAGGGATGATTTGAGACACTAAGATGTGTATTTCTCCAGCATGCGCTGACTGTAGAGAGAATAAAAACAGAAGTGCCAGGGCAGCAAAAGTATCTGTAATGTGAGCCAAAAAAGCATTTAAAATAAATAGTTAAGATAGAAACTGAGTCCCTCAGACTAGAACAATTATTTGGAGGTCTCAGTCCGGTCCTACAGTGCTGCTAGTCGTCTTTAAGGCAGCACAATTTACATATTTCGTTTCTTTGTTTATTGCAATCACAGAACTTCTTTAAAAATATTTAGATATTGGAAGCTCAGAGAAGATATGTTTACATAGCTGAAATTGTGAAAGGATAGGGATTTCTCTGGTGTACAATGATCCAAGAGGTTTTATCCCTCAGGCAGGAAATACTAGGACTCTAATCAAGATAAATTATGTTTTATGAATGTAGACAGACACTAAAGAGGGTATTTCTCAAACAAACAGTATAACACAAAGTCAATAGCTGATATACTATGCCATATAATATTTGGGCAACAGGGTATTTCAAGAGAAAGCGAGCAACAAGATTAAACGTATTAGGACCAATTTTCATAGCAAGTTAAGCAGCAAAATTAGTCAAGTGGTTGCTAATGGAATATACTCATATTAGCAATAGCTTATAAACCTCCAAGCAAGAATTTCTGAAACCTATTAGCCCTTTTTTTCTGCAATTCCAGTGAAGCAGAAGTTGTGTACATTAGAAAGTAAGAAAAGAAAGGGGACAAAAAAAAAAAAAAAAAGGACACCTGCCTGGTGCTTTTGCTACTAATAAGACAATTTCTTACAGAAAGCAAAGGCCAGACATACTTGGGCAGAAACTGAGATACATGTGAGGTACTTTGTTAAACAAATGTGACTGAGCTTGAATGGATCATATTTGTAAATGATAACAGAACTCAGTTCCAAGGTCAGCATAATCTTTGCCTCAGCTGCCTAATCTTATGATAAAGATGACAGTTTTGATAATCCATGGAACTTCAAATTGAGTTGACGCAACCATTAACGTACTTTACAGCAGTAAGACTTAGTCACTTCTACACTTGGACTACAAGCAAGTGCTTTGCACGTGGAAAACGTCATTCCTCAGCCACAACTGGGTCTTCAAAGCAACTCAGCTGACCTTATATTCACGTACACCTTTGACTTGAACAGCAACAAAAAGTTTACAACGCAGCTTAAAACTAACCACTTCAGCATTAGTATTTACATGTAGCTTCTCTTGGAAGACTAGCATGTACCACTAGATGCATCTTTAATGTGTGACTTTTCCAAAGGATAATTTGGGATGCAGAGAGCACAAAGTAAATCCACTGAATTAAAGGACAAAATAATCTTTTTTTAAAAAGTGAAGGAGGAGAACTAGTCAGCCTACACTGCAGCACTGCTGAAAAGTACCAGAGTGCTGATATGAATCACAGTTGAGTCAATTATGTAACACTGCAGAAAAAAATAAAAGCAGTCCTGGTAGGTAATGACAGGAATATTACATGCTATATGCAGGATAGGACAGGTAGTCATGCCTTTCTTGTCAATACATTCTAATGGGACACTGGGCTCAAACTGGAGTTCTTCACAGTGAAAAGGATATGGACAACACACAGTGCCCAGGAGAGAGAAGCAGAAATGAAAAAAACATTTTAGAAAATGCAACTGGATTGTTTCATTTAAAGAGCACCAAACTTCATTTGCTGATAGGTAAAAAATTGCCATAAAGTGGACAGCATTAATTGCTCTCAGTAGCCACATGTACATTGGGGGTTAGGAAGGGAAGGAAAAAGGAGGCCGCAAAGGAAAGATCTCTATTTGCAGCAAGAAGCATTAAGGTTCTATATTGCAAAAACGTTGACCTACTCTTACTGCATCACTTGAACAGGGCAGGTATTGATGCAGCCTTGGTCTGACAAAAGAGCTTTGCAGAATGCAGAAATGAACCCACCACTGGCCATTACAAAGGGGAAAGAGGAATGAGAATGGGAAGAGGCTTCTTACAGAAAACACCCTCTAGTTACATGAAAACGTTAAACAAAATTCTTAGTACAGTGCTTTCGTGATATTTGCAAATAGTTCGGAAAAAATACCCACCAGGAAATTTGCAGACAAATCTGGTCTTCCTCAGTGTAGGGTGCTGAACTAGGTAATCTCTTGAGGAGAAAGAGGCTTTCTTTTCTATTATTAGATGCAGGAAAAAAATTCATTTTTGAGAGTAAATTACAGGATCTAAACCACAGCTTTAACTGAGATTATTAGGAAGAGAGTAATGAGGCTCAAGTTCTAATGAAACTTGCTGTAACACAGAGACCTTAATGCAGGTTTAGGTTGTTTTGTTTTCTTCTGAAACATAATTTAAAGTATTTCAGAGATAAGACAGTCAAGCAGCAACTATGGTTAACATGTTTGCCTTTTTGTATGGCTTAAATTTTACTCCTTACCTTGACCAAAAACAATCAGCTAAAGATTTTAAACCAAAACAGAGCTAGTTTATTAGCTTAATCTAGGTTTGCAGGAAAAATTAGGGTTCTTCCAAATTCCCAGTGATTTCCAAGTATAGAAGTATCAGAAGATGCGAAATAGATTCCATTTAAGTTATTTCCCAGCAGGTGTGTTTCCTAAGGACTGCCGCATGCTGTGCAGCATTTCAGAGCCATAACAATCAAGTGCCATTATAATTATTACAGTAATGTATTGCCTATGGCCATGACCTTGTCACCTCAACAAAGTAAGTGCTGGCCAGTATTTCAGTGATCCTTGATGGCTTCCTGTCTAACACCTTTAAGGGTCTGGGCAACTGGAGAAGCAGAGCACTTGCACCTGGCTACTAATCCATGTTGTTTGCGCCAGCTTCTAAATGAACTAGTGGCACCTTCGCTACTTTAAAATATCTCTACAGTGTGAATCTGGATATGGTGCATTCCCTCATCTCCTATGCAGGACCCCTAGGTGGTACTGGTAAATTAGCTATTACTGTCTCTCATATCTTCCCGAAATGGCTCTTTTTTTGCCATTCCAATGAATGAATGGATAGCATCCTTTTTTTTTTTTTTTTTTCCTCCAGAAAACCACTTTTGCAATGATTTGATGAAGCTCTGAGATGAATAAGTATGCCAGGAATAACGCTACTGTTTGATCTACCCCAGAGTACCCATTACATGCAGTCCTGTCCAACTTTCAGCAACTCACTACCGATGTGCTGCCTCTTGTGGGTGTTTGAAATAGTTTTCGAATACACTCTGACACTAAAAATTATAACCACTTGACATGCCACTGGCAGTTCTCTCACCTACATCTTTTATCACATGAAGTATCAAGCACTGTATGTTATTGTACTTATTTTACTCAACAGCAGCTATTTTTACATAGATCACTCTGCAGAAAGGCTCTGTAGGCATCTGTTTTCATGCAGCTTTTACATATTTACTTAAACAAACAGTATTGGGTTTAACACATATTTTACACCCTTCCATTTTGGTTTTCTTTTCAAAAAGAACAAATTATATGAGAGAAAAAAACAGAACCCTGAAATATAGACACAGTCAGTAATTTTATGTAGATGTTTAGCTGATGTTTATGCTTTTGAGATTTATGACTTCCGCATTATCTCTCATTTCCAATTACTGCTGTGTGTGCAACTTGCAGGGTATGTACTATGCTTTGTCACTGCCATATGGTTCTGAGTTCAGTGAATTAATCTGCAAGGTTTCCAATCAAGGCATTGGTGTTGGGAGTAACAGGGAAGATTCAGTTATAGATTTTTAAGTATCTTCCACATCGCATTAATTCACATAACCTTCATTTACCACAGAGTGCCCTGCATGTAAAAGTGAAATGCTTGGTGGGGAAAAAGCATTTACTAGACCACAGCAAAATACATGTCATTAGAGATGCATTTATAATGGAATTTGACTTAATGGAGATGAAGGCCTACAGACACTGTGTTAATGCTTTACAGCAATGAGGTTGTAGCAAGCTTTTAGCACAATGTAATGATTCACCAGGCTAAAATTATACACTGAGCAGTGCTTGGTTGAACCAGCACATTATGTTTTCGCTACATACTCACACAACTTGGCAAAACACGGCTCCTTCAAACTGCAAACATCATTTATAATAATTGGCAGTATCTTCCAATTGTGCTGGCGCTAGAAGCTCTGGAAGAAAAAGGGGTTAAACTATCCACACACCATCATTGTGCAACTAGTTTTATGGCTCCCTTCACAAAGTTTAATATTAAAACCACAGATACTGTTGTTTACGGGAAATTAGTAATGAATAAAACCTAAGTATAATGTTGTTTTCAGTAAGAGACCATTTACGGACTAGGGTCTTATCAGCTCTGTACAAAATCCTTTTAGATGACCTTGTGGAATGCCTTTGTGGAGCAACGAACACCAAAAATTATCGTAAGGATTTTTGTCGGAGTTTACTTTGCATTAGCTAGAAATTGTCATTAAATGCAGTAGATAAAATTTTCAGAAGTGGTTCTATGACATCCCTTAATAAAAACATAACATATAAGATGTTCTTGCACTTTTCTTTCTTTTGCAACTATGGGCTTTTCCTGAGCTGATAAAAATAATGCCTTGCTGTATTTCAAGGTGAATTTTAATACGTATGGGGAATGACAAACTGATGGCTACTGTGAATAAAGCAGCCTCTTAGTCTAAATGACAGACACAGCCCAGACATCCTGAGGACAAGTTTCCCTTACACGTGCTGCCCTCCTGCTGATCTGGGTATCCTAGTCTACGCAGAATTATTCCTTGGCCTTTCTGCTAAGACTATGACCAAAGGTCTTCTCCTTCTGTTCTTTATGATAGCAATACCCTTCCACCCACAGATGACTGGATCCATTACTCCTCAACCCAGCCTGCTCAGATAGAAAAGGCGGGTAGAATTGCGTGTCGGATGACAAATGGGCTTTCCAACACAGGATGTAAAACCAACTCACTGTGAAACAATATATTATTTTCTTTTGGTTTTGTGCAAAATGGCAGCCAGACAGTTTTTGCATTTGAAAATATCTGTATGAATTTGAATCAATCTAAATTTCTTAGTTTCTTCTTTTAATATGCTAAGTAATAATGTCTAATTCATCAGGCTGACATGAAGGAAAAATATGCTTCATACTACAGCCAGTTCTACTAGGCAACCAAAATTCAGATATCAATAACAGCAAAGTCAGATGTTTTACTTTCATATGTTTCCAAGTAAAATATCCTTGCAGTGACAGTTTAACAAGTGAGAAAGGGCACAGTAAAAAAAAAAATTTTTTTTAAATTTTCTGTGAATTACATGGGTGTAACTGGGAGTAGCTAGAGAAAATTGTTGAGTATTAAAAACTGAATGAAACATTAGGAAAGAATTGGAAATATCAATATTCATTATCTACATTTCCATACTACAGTCTTGCACCAAACGTTACATCTAGATGAACATGTGCTAGGACAGTACTGAATGCTTAGGCAAGTTAGGGATTTAGGATATATCATTAAATCCCAACACTATTTTATCACAAGCAGTGACAGATGATGACCAAAAAAAAAGAAACTCTGAGGAAAGACCCCTGAAGATGGTTGGTTATCAGAGACATATTAAACTGGCAAATTTTAAGGAATACCAACTTTTTTGGCAAGCCTTGCAGTATTAACTTTGTCAAAATGCATTTTTATGTGAGATGCTCTGTTGCTAGCATATTCATTAAAAAAAATTGTAAAATATTTCTTTGCTAGCTGAAGACAAAAAAGTCTCATCTAGAAACAAAATAAAACTGGGACAGATGGTTGCTAGTCCTCTGGAAATGTGTAAATTTGGGACCAAACCAGGAAGAAAGCCACAGCAGATCTCTTGCAGCTTACAGACAGACTTCCACTCACAATTCTTTTACAGCTTTCCAGTACAACTTTACTTGAGCCTCCTGAGCCAAAAGACGTAGAGGTCTCTGAATTTAAGTGACAAGGAGTAAAGGTGTTGGTTCATTTTGGAACCCAAATTTCAGAGGTGAATACCTGGGACAGCCACTGAGGCTGCAGTTCCACAGCAGACCAAGCCTGCCTGATTGCTGGCCCCTCCAGTCTAGTCTCTGCACCCTCTTGCTCCTGGCCATATATTTTGGGCCTTCTTTTCATATCGATTCCGACCACTGATCACATTTTTCACCAAGCACTTCAACACGCAAAGTCAATAGGAAGGTCATCAAACTACCAAAAGCAAATAGTTTTCTCACAACGTGCAGTGACAACGATGGATGTTGAACAGATGGCAATAAGGACTGGAATTGCTTCTGGGGATTTCCTCTCCTCTGCCCACCCCACAGCAACAGGGACCAGAGGAAAGAGACAGAAATTGTACTTGCTTTCAGAAGCAGCTCTAACTGGAGGCTTGTCAGGTGTGAAAGCAACCTAGGAGCGATGGTTTCTCCTTTGGCATTACCCAGAATATGAACTGTAAAATCAAACAAGTCTGCTTTTACCAATTTTATTTCCTGAGTCAGCAACCAAGAGCAAGTCAGTGCACATTTAGCAATATCTATCATTCATCATTCGTTACAAAATATCAAAATACAGATTGTAACAATACATTTTAAAGAACCAAAATACTCTCACGCCAAAAAGAAAAAGCAGTTTTCCTTCATATGTTGCAAGACAAAAAGCATGTGTTTTTTCGCTTTACTATTGAAATACACAGACTAACAAAG
This sequence comes from Haliaeetus albicilla, assembly GCF_947461875.1. Lineage (NCBI taxonomy): Eukaryota > Metazoa > Chordata > Aves > Accipitriformes > Accipitridae > Haliaeetus > Haliaeetus albicilla. The sequence goes on from NC_091493.1 coordinate 13,001,044, forward strand.
CAAACTGATTGAGTTTGTACTCTATATGCTAAATGCACAGTCTTCTTTGGAAGACTAGAGAAAGAACACCACTTGAGGACAAACAACCACCATTCTAGAAACAAACCCCACATTTCTGGAAGAAGAGTTTACCAAGTCAGACAGGAATAATAAAATAAATTAAAAAAAAAAAAGAGAAAAAAAAGAACGAACAGTCCTTTAATGCAAATATGATTAGCCCTGTTCTTGACTAACCCAGCTCAAATTCTGGATGCAGATTTTTTTTCTCTATACCATTTGGAGAACTCATTGATCCTTTCTGTTGATATGTGTAGCAGAGAAAAAGATATCATATATTCAACTTCATATCTGTGTGACAGAAATCTTACAATCAGAGACCGCTAAGAGCACCACAGTATGACAGTCCTCAAAAGGCAAACAAGATCAGCTTCAAAGGCACTTCTTGTCTTTCCCTGATCTGTGCCTTTTTATGCTCCCTAGCCTGCACCATTGCTGCACTTCTTTCCACAGACCAGCTGTGATTGGAAGATAGGTCTGTAGCTTGTCCTCCCTTACAACAATCAGAGGCCTACAGGGAGAAAACAAGTCAACAAAAAGCTGATGTTTATTTCAAGTGCTCAAACTGTGTATCATTATATAGGATTAAGTTATTGCTAGATATTTGTACAATTGTTATGCTATTCATCTCAAGTTATATTTCTGAGTGACTATGGGAATGCGAGCTACGTTTCGGTAGCTATTGCATCTCACTCTTTTCTCCATCTATACCATGATCACCATCAGCATTTCACATGTAAAACCGCTAAAGTACAATTGATTAATCCAAATGAGATTATGACAAGCACTATTCAGTGTTTTTAAATAATGCCATTATACATGTGCATCTATACACACACACACACACAAAAAAAAAAATCAATATCCATACAATTTTAACAAAACCAGCTAGACTCTAACACCAACCCATCACACACAAAAATGCATCGACCCTACTCAGTGGCCTGGTCAACCTCTGGTTAAATAGTAAAGCCGGGATCAAGACAATACTAGCTGATGGTATGTGGATGGAGACACTACTTTATAGTTTGTAGCAGTGTTATTTTCAATTATTATTCTACCACAACAATACATATTAAGGAAGTACAAAGAACTGAAATGCTGCACATTTTGCTTAACACACTGAACATAGTACTTTAATAATAGTGCTTTCCATTCAAAGTCCTTTCTAACTCTCAAATCCCATATCACTAAGTTGTCACAGCACTCTTACTATCAGTTAAGATAAACTACCCATTTTCATATTATTTTGGGTAAACCCAATATCCCAGTTCAGAATAGTACATGTAGAAACTCAATGGATGCCAATGCTTTAGATGAGTGTGTGAACTAAGACCTAAGTGAGAGAATTAATATATTCATGTCACCTAGTGTTTTCTAAAGTACTATTTCAGCGATTACTTCTTTCCTTTTCATTTCTTCAGCAGGTTATGAACAATGCAAAAGCAACAAAATTGCTGAGAGTGACTGAGAAAAATACTATTATGCATATGTCAAAAAACCCCACCCAAAACCAAACAATCCAAAAAGGTCTTGGTGGACCAAATCAAACAGTTAATCTAAAAAGAAATTAAAAATCTTTTTATGAGCTAATCACTTTTACCTTTAAAGATTATCATTACAACACAGAGTAAGGTTTACAGCTGATTTAGCAAACTGAAAACTCATAACTGTCAAATAAACTTTTCTGAAACAAAATATAAAGGCAATTTCCAGCAAGAATAACATTTAAACAAATGTAGGCAAAAGAGATTGCAAGCCTCTCTAAATAAAGAGTGCTTCTTTTCTAAGCTGACAAAAAAAAAAAAAAAGAGAAGAGACATTTAACTGTATAATTACAAAAAACTTTATCACACAAAGAAATAAATCTAGGTCTGAACATATAGAAAGGTATATTCAGAATTGATTGTGAATTAAAGCAATGCTCCAAAAGGTCAGAGAATATGAATTTACACTCTAAAAGACAAAAGTTTATTTTTAACAGCAAGCACAGAATTCCTCTCTTTACATACAACATTTTAAGTAGTAGCTCTGCAAGTTCTGCAAGCTTCTACAGGCTGCCCTACCTAGAACATTTCATGAAGGACCTTCCTATAAGTGTGTTGGGGAATAACGCACAGTGGTATTTTTGGTTCCTAGCATGCTCGTCATTATTTTCAGAGCAGCCTGATTAATAACGTATTTTTTTCTGTTAACATTGAAAAAAGTACCCTAGTAAGCTTTCTTAATTGTGATCCTCTGCTCTCCAGAAATTAGAATTATGCTATAAAATCTCTGCACACAGGTCATCACACATTATTAATGGTTCCAGTCATTATCCTTGCATAGGAAAATGCTCATCAACAGAACAGATACTATCTGTGATTAAATCACACTAGCAGCCCCATTTATAGCAGACTGATGGCATTTAGGTGATCTTTAGCCCACAACAATCCTGCTAAATTTGTGACTTTTAACTGGCTCTGTTCATGAGAGATCTGATCAAGTTTCCCTTGATATCAACAGAAATCCCCCTACCAACTTCAAAAGGAGATCAAATGCAGGAAAGCCAAATCCATACCCAAGAGACAACAGCTCAGAATAACTCACTAATATTCCTGAATGAGATGCTTCATTGCCGTGCTTTGTTATATTCAGCTTGAGAAACAAGAGACCTTGTCTGCTTGGCTGACAGAGACTCCTTAAAAATACAAGTTGTAAATGATAAATTGTACTTGTCTTTATTTAGGACAAACTTTTTCACAGCAGGCTTGTATGGTGCTAGGAAGAAAGCTGATAGCGACTGTCTACAAATTCAGCTCTACAATAGAGTTGACACTACATGAGACAGATGAATTCTTTCTACAAATGTAACCCAAGCAGTTTGCATCCAGAGAATATCTTATCTTAACATTTTTACTAGAACTAATGCAGTCAGAGGGTCATTTATCATAATCTGTAGTCCTAAAATAAACAAACATTGGTATTTTTGAGGGCTAAAGAGTGCAGGTGAGAGTTACAGGAGGCAACAAGAGGACCTACCAGTTCATGAAACAGGATACCATGAACCAGTGCAAAAAGACCCAAAGGGTTTTGCTCTTTCAAATGCCATCAGTTGAATTTGTGATAATGCTCAAAATAAACATAGCGGATTTCCTGGAAGCACATTCCTGCAATCGCTTGCAAGTACGCTTACTGCTAAGCTTGGGAATAAACTCTTTGACTTGAATGAAACAACAAAAAAATTTTAAGTGGTTGCATGCATTCTTTATAAATAGGAACCTTAGAAAGGATGTGGAATACAGCAACTGTAGGTTTTGTATAGGTGATGCAAATATGGAAAAGGAATAAACCCCTGGATTCTGACATTTCAGTTACACCCGTTTTGATCTATTTTTCATACATCTTTAGGTCTGAGAAATGCAAATAGATCAGCATCAGTTTTTGTTAACCATTTTTGTCAAAGATACTTGGATATATTTGAGCAATGGCTGTCAAGATGGATTGCAGACATGCTTCTTTTAGGAGCTGTTAAATAGGTTGAAGTGTATATTTGCAACAGGGCTGGAACAGGGCAGCTTAGCATGGCAGTTAGTATGTTGGTGCAAAACCAGCAAAAATTGTCCTGGAAACTAACTGTATTGTACCAAGAGTTTGTTGTTGTTGTTGAAGTTTGTGTGCAAAAATCACACCAAATTTAGCGTAATGGTATTGTGCGTGATATAAAGCTGAAAAATCAGTTAGCTGTAAACATTTGATGTTTGTTCAAGCTAATTAATCCTCTAATAGCTGCAGTATTCAGATGAGAAGCTCATGAGAATAGCTATGTAATTAGTTTTCTAATATTCTATTTGCACCAATTCCATAACGTTCTGTTTTGTAACCAGAAAAGAGCATAGAAGGGGAGATGTTAGATTACTGGGGAAAGATGAACACAGCATTTTAAATGGTGGAAGCAGGAGGGACTCACTGTATTACATACAAGGTCACTAACTGTAATGCTCAGGAAGACCTACGAAGAAAAACAATCAACTTGCAAGCTCCTAGAGCACAATAAAGTGATGAGAAATAGCCAACATGAACTTGTCAAGAACACATCATGTCAAACTAGTCTATCTTCCTTTTTTTGACAGGATAACTGGCCTAGCAACTAGGATACAGCAGTAGGAGTGACATATCTTAACTATGGCTCAAGCTATTTGCTCTGTCACAGAGGGCATTCTTAAATGGAGCCTAAGAAAGTTTCCTCCACAGGGAATCAGCGTAAGCTGAACCCATGATCCGCTGGAAAATCATAATGGAGCCATGGTTATCAGTGGCTTGCTACTGTGTTAGCAAGCTGTCTCCAGTGGGATTATATGGGGTCTGCACTGTATTCTGCCCAGTCTGTTCAGTATTTTATGAACATCATCAACAATGATCTAAATTACACATGAAAAATTTAGGAACGTTACCAAAGTGGGCGGAGATGTACTTGGGAAGACAGCATTTAAATTCAAGGTGTTCCTGGCAAACTAAAATTTAAAAATAACAGGATAAAGTTCAGATTAGACACGTGCACAATGAGCCCAGAGAACTGCTAGCAAATGCGCTCACACGAACAGAGGAACTCAGTAAGTAGGAGGCGTAGCGGATCACAATATGAGGCAATAATATAACTCAGTGTGATTGCTAAAATAAGAGATGAGAAGAATGTTATATGCAAGCAGTGGTGGTAACTATTCCACTCTTTTCAACGTTGGTGTCTCTCCAGCTGGAATACAGTGCCCAAATTTGAGCTCCAAACTATAAAAACCCAGGAAGCGTCATGAGAAAAGCAAGAGAAATGAAAAATACTGGAAAATATCCTACAAGGAAAGACTGTAATTATTTTGTTTACAACACACACGAACAAGTCTTTCATTAAAAGCTTTAAAGAGCCATTTCAAAGCGATGTGCCAAGAATACTGTGTACCTTGTCCTGGGTGGATTTAAAGTGGTATCTCAGGTCACTTCCAGGCCCCATTTCTATGATGCTCTTCCTGAAATATCTCCAACAAGACAAAGCAAACCCCACCATTGAAAGTCTTCATTGTATAAAATAGATGTGAAAGCAGAAAGGTTTACACAACAGATTTGCAAATGTTAATGACTTATGAGATAATCCATATAATTCAGAAGTAAAAAATGAAAAACCTGCTTAATCTGTGCCTAATCTAAAATTAGACTATATAACATTCTTCTCAAGAGAGGCATACACCATGAAAAGATAATACAGAAAAAAAAAAAATCAAATAACTTCTACCCTTGATATTAAGAGAGCAATCACTCCTAGTGTCCCTACAAGCTACAGTAATCAGAAAAATGTAAAAAAAGGGAAGAATTCTACTCTTAATTGAGATTTAACATCCAGTAATTGGGGGAAAAAACTCCTTTTTCAGCTGCAGAAAAAATAAAAAGAATAATAATACTTGTCTTCCAAATCAGCTAAGGTGTATTTAGTATCACATAATGATGACAAGGAAGGACTTAAGAACCTTCAGAAAAAATATTTTAAAATATTTTGGCAATCACCTCAGCGGATGGAATGGCATTAGGCTTGTTAAATGCAGACTAATCAGGCTTTCCACAGGAGATCACATGCCTACGTTATCTATAAGAAATTGCAATTCACTTTCATAGGGCTATGATTAATTATGAATTAGCTTTACAAAATCTCTTCAATTCAGGGAAAGCTGAGGCCCTTGAAATTACTTCACATGTACAAACTATACATTATCTCTACTGGAAATCTGCATGAAAAAGAGTTCTCCCACATGTACCTACAAAGGAGTGATGAAAGGTGAGACAAAGAGAGACAGTATTGCTATGAGTTTCTTCGTGGGTTTTGTACCAATAAATGAGCTGAGTGGGTCACAGGGCTGGATGTCGTGGGAGCTGGATTGTTTACCTGGCTTTGCCATTAACTCAGAACAGCATCAGACAAAAATCACTAAGCAGAGAACCTGTTGCCTTATTTGAAAAATAAAGTTAGTGGTACTGCTTATGTTTTTGGGCTCCTACTCAGTCTGTGAAGGAAGACTACTAAATTATTGTTATCCTGAGAGGTAAAGAGCACTCCTGAGACTTTGCACCCTATTTTAAGTAACTCATTCAACATCCTGTAGCCAGCAAACCCAGCTGCTCAAAAATAATCTAATAAACTCCAGCTCCCCACAGTAAAGATTAATTGGTTGTTGTTTGTAGCATGCTTTAGAGTCTTTAGACAAAAGATGTCTCACAAATGGTTAACACTGATTTCAGAAACAAAAGGGTTTACACAAAGCCTTTGTTTTGGCACATAAGGAAAAAGGTGAATGTACAGAAATGAAAGGATTGGTCAAGTCCCTGAGGATACGACAGAGGGGTGGGATAAAAGAAGCCTATATCTCCGTGAGCAGGGCAGAATGGGCAAAGTGTCTCTTACCAGCTGGGTATATGGCAGCTGCCACCTGGAATCTGCAAAGCAAAAATGTGAGAACAACATGATGCTTGGCCTACGAGATCTGTCACTCTGTGGGCACAACAGTGGATCAGAATCCTTCTAGGGCTATCAGACTGGAGTTGCCATGAATCACCAAGCCAGACTGCTGACAGAGAGCAAACTTCTCTGTGCCATTGCATGGAGGCATATTCCCAGTGCCCGAGTGAGAATCAGTCTGCAGGTTTGTGGCAGGCGAGAGCATAGGACATGGCTATGATATCATCTATTTACATACATCACCTTGTATGGCACTGAGCCTCATTTTCAGCTGATGTAATGATTTTAATGGAATTAACAATTAATTCAGCTGAGAATCTCACACACTGTCACCTTCTTGGACCTGGAAGTTAAAATAAAATGTCATTTCTAACGGTGACCTTGAAGTTTACTCTTACGAAAGGTGGCATTTAGATATGCTTTAGGCCCTGACGCTTTCCTGGGACTACAGCAGTGGCCAGAACTACATTATATACATGGTACATCAGCTCACGTATTAATAAATCAGCCAGATGATGCATTTTTGGTGCCCAGCTCATCGTGGCCACGAAAATTAGTTGATCAGGTTAAATTTCTGCTAAATACCAACGCTGGCTTTCAAAGCAGCATGATCAGAACACACATACCACTGTCATAAACCTCATACTAAAATACCAAACATAAACCAACACATAGACTTATGAAAACAAACGCCTAAAATAATCAGGTGGCAGAGAAATTGTATTTCTCACCTTTATTCCTGACCAGTTCAGCTTGTATTTGCTCATGTCACACTTATGCTTGTTTTTCTCCTGAAGCATACACGAACATACGACAAAGAGTAGATGTTATGCTGTGCTAAACGAGCTCAGTGACAGCTACCATGGTGCCTGCTCACCTCTGAACTTCACCGTGTTACTGCCAGGTTGAGGCTGATTCTCTTGAGCAAAGTATAAAACTGAAGGACGGAAGGGGTGTACCTGCACGGAGGCGGCCGGCAGTGCTGCAGCGGGCACACCGGCACCTGGCTGAGCCCTGGGGAGCCTTTTCCCTGTGTTGCTGCTGTTGGGAAAACCACTCTTGGGTACGCAAGTGCTCGCCACGCCTGACTTGCACGTCCCACATCATCAGTGGCAGGGAAAATATTTCCAAAAAGAAGATAAATGAAAAAGAAACAAAGAAAAAAACAAAATCAAAACAAAAAAAAAACCCACCCCAAAACCCCAAGAAGATACTACCTTGCACAGTGAGAAAACTGAAACGCAAAGAACTGCTAACAGGTGCTGGCAACTGATACACAAAGTAATTGCTACAACAGAGTAGGGACTTGGAAGTACAGGTCTTAATAATTTTCAGCACCCACTAGTGTTTTGGGGGTTTTTCTGTGTTTCTCTGTGGTGATGACTGTCTCATTTCTGTAATTATCAAGGGTGTCTGTCTTGGTCATGTTTTCCTCACCACAGCAAGCACGTAGTGCTAATAAGAAGTTTTTCTGAGAAATACATACTGACAGTTTTTCAAACTGTAAACTAGAATGGAGACATTTCTGTTGTGAGAAAGTCTCAGCATCAAATCATATGCTACCCTGTCACCCACTGGTTATGAGAAAAGGAGGGTAAAGAGATGCAGAGTTGCTCGAAGGAAAGGCAGCTGTTGTTTTTTGTTTGGGTTTTTTTGAAGATAGCTTTTCTAAATTATTTCTTACAATTTGCCAATAAAATCCCTAAGCTGTTTATAGTAGCCTGTGACAGTATCCATTATACTTTTAAACATTAGAAATAAAACTTTCATCAAGCTAATGTAAAGGCAAGGTGTTGATTCAAACAGAAGACATCATTCAAGGACTAGGAATCGGTAACTTCTCAATACCCTGAATCAGCTACACATTATCAATGATGCTACCCTAAATGGTGTAGTTCTCATGAGCTGCAGACTGTGCTCAGCACAGCATCGGTTTCCAGTGCTTTTCCCATACTTTTATTCAGCCTAATGAGGGGTGTATTATGTTGGGACACAGAGTTTCTAATTCTCTGTTTTTTCACTCTGTGTGATGTTTCACTCTCAAAGCGCTAGAGCACAACCTAACACTCACTGTTTGAAATTAATACATAAATAGATAGATAAAAGCACCACAACACAGTGTGGAATACTAAAACAATCCAAAGAAGGAGATGCAGCCTGAGCTTTAGCAAAGAAAATTCTGTCCAGAAAAACATAAAGGCAGGGGATGCTTCTACCAGAATTACATGACAAAGGAATGCTAAAGCACTCACATGCAAAATATGCTCAAGAATATGCTCAGAAAAAGGAAGGGTATGACAACAAAATGAATCTCTTAGTATTTTGAAGCCAAGCATCTTACCATTTTCTTTTACTACCTTATCCCAATATATGAGAATCATGCTTTCTCCTGTACATAGCACACAGCCATAAGATAAGAATCCACTGGCTGAGGCTTTCCTGGTGCATTTTCTTTAGAGTGCTGTGGAATGGCGACCAAGTTGTGGCTTTTTCTTTTTTTCTTGGGGGGGGGGGGGGGGGGGGAGTTTCATTTGTCACAGCAAGCTTTATTTATTCATTCAAGTCAGTCTTCCATAGAGCGGCCTTCTGCACCTACCAGGAAAACACGTTACTGAGAACAACATCATCGTGATTCATGCTAGAAGCCAAGTTCACTGTCTGCTGGCCCTCGGCCCAGATCCTGAAGTGTCCACGCTTATTTTGTAAGCCTGCGTTACCATAATAGCAATATTTTATTAGTAGAAAATTTCAAACTCTTAATATATATGCTGCTTTCCATGACTACATAATGTGTGCAAAGTCCAAGTTTTTCTTCACTTCCTTTTCACTTCGATCCAATGAAACACATCCTGGCTGCAACGCCAGCTCCCCTTCTTTCCAGAAGTATTCTGGCACCCTCTTTCATAGTGCCTTTTTTTCTTGGAATAAAGCCTGCTTCTCAAACGTGTTCATCATCTTCCACATTATCACTTTCAAACACCTTTTATAACAATTCTAACATTGTCACTGTACAACCATTTTGAGATCAAAGAGTTTGGAGTTGCCTGTAAACAAGAACAATGCTGAAGATTCTGAAGATTTATGTGAGAAACTGTTCGGTGCTTTCCAGGCTGGATTTTTTCACTTGAGCTGCTGGGTTTTCCCTTTCAGAATTAAGGATAGTTGCATTTTCCACAGCTTCTGCTTTGGTCACATGTGGTGACCGCCTGAGGCCTCATGCTCTTCAGAGGATCCTCATTCTATTCTGGGACACGCACGGGGGAACATCAGAAAACACAAGACTGCGGCAACAGATAATAGCTGAAAGCATCAGCTCATACACTGATTGCTCTCATTGAACAGTCAAGCTATAGAGAACCACCTGAACATAAGTAAAGCAAAACACAGCCACAGCAATAAGACAAAACAGAAAAAATACCCTACCTTTTAACACAACTTTTCAACTGGAGAGTCTTTAGTAAGCGACAAAGGATTATTGCACTATTAATGCAAATATAAAGTGATTCACCAGTGATGACACTTGTTTTTAGAGGAAACCAATGTTCCAGTGTGATCTGAGTACAAATATTTGTGCTAAGAAGGATGATCAAAAATGGAGATAGGGTCCAGGAATGGAGATAGGCCACAGAAAATTTGGCTCAAAACTTGCAAACGTTCAGCCTGTGCCAAGCAACCTGCTTCACCAAGGAAATCCCCAGTAAATAGCCTATTTCCTGAAAAGTGTAGAGCAATTCTACAGCCAGAAGTTCCCCCTCTGACTTGCAAATAGAAATGCTTTTAAACAAAAAAAGCAGTGGACTTAGTACAAGTAATTTAAGCCCTGTATTCAGCATCATAGAGTTCTACATAATGAAACAGTAAGGCACAGTACAGCCTTGCCAATTAGTTGCCCATTTCCAGTTTTAAGTACTGAAATAAAAGTGTTCATTAAGACATGGATAGAGATGAAACTTGAATTAAGAAATGGAAAAATATATATTCCATCCTCCACTTCTCCAAGAATGCTTCAGAAAAATAAGAGTCAATACCAAAATAGCCATGTGAATATCAGACCAGACTCAAGGGAGATAACACATAGCTCACAACGGAATCTACAGCAGAACCAGAAAATGGACTTGGTCCCAACTTGTGTCTTCAGACACTCCCAAGATCACACTGTTTTAATCGGACTGATAGTACCAGTATATAGCTAAACTGTCAGTGTGCATCTATGCCTTAATCTATGTCCTGTAATTGTTATGGGTAGCAAAACATTGCATTTCTTTCTAAAGGACCAACATTCTGCTATGATCTGTTACAACAGTTGGAGAACAGGGGATTGTAGTCTTTGTAGCACTGCCAACACGGGCAAGACTCTGCCTTCGATACCACACAATTGTTCCCTACTCAGGTGGACAAAACATTTATTGCCACCCTGAAAGCTCTCCACAGATAGTGTCTCTGTAGTTATTATTAGTAGCATGGCCATGCTCGGCTCATACATGACAGGCCCTGGCAGAGATGGGACCATGCAGGTTGTGGCCTAAGCTCTGCATCTTTATTTTACGTGATGTATTTCTGAGATGTATTCTCTATAATAAAGCCATTTAATACCATCTAGATCAGTATGACAAGAATGTCTTCAACAAATTGCAGAAAAAGTTATGGGAATTACTTAATCCACGGTGCCTTTGCTTAACAACAAAAGAAAAGAGCTCACAGTGAAACCAGTATGGAAGAAAACATTTTATTTTGGTCTATGTCTCTCCATGCTTTTAAAAAATTGAATATGTAACTGAACAGGTGTCACAGGGAGGAACAAGAGTTGGGAGTCTAAGAGCAGCTTTTTGCATGAAACAAGAGCTACAGATAAACCCTGAGGTTAAAATACAACCCCCACCCCCAGGGTCACTTTCCAAAGCATCATCAAAAGAAGTAGGATCACTCCATCTTCTTACATGCGTATAAAATAACTGCTGAAGTGAGTTTTGTCCAGCACGTTTTGTCCATTTTTTTTAAGGGTCTATATGTTGCAATTAGCTCTACAGACTTAAGTCCCACTCTCTGGTGTAAAGCCTTGGCACAATACTGGGCTAATGCTGCTGTACTACTTCCATAGGTGAGTGCCTCTGACAGCATTGATCTGCACTGCATGCAAGGCAGCAACTCAAAGCTGCACAGCCTGGGGTATCTGCGTGATTCTCCACTGCGCAGTGAAGATGTGCTTTTAGAGACTTGTAAGGAATTACGAATTTTCACCTCCTTTACTAGCCGTTAACCTATGAGCAGTGTACCAGGGATAGCTAAAGGGAAATTTATCTCCATTTTAAAGGAAAAACTTAAGGTAGTACCAGTCATAATCTATACGTTTTCCTGACATGTTTCCAGGTTTATTGTATTTTCAAAGTTTAACTGACAAACGTAATCAAACCTAGTTTCCATCCTGTTGTCACGATGATCAGAAAAGAGAAGAGGCTTGCTTTCAAATACGGAAGCTGGTTTCAAGCACAAAGTTTCTCTTTCTCACCAACACTCTCTTAAACAACAAGTTGTATTGGGCAACCAAAGATAATCTTCAGTAAGCCACAAATCAGACATCATGCAATGATATTCTGGGTCTTTTTTTAGAGTGCTTCCTCTTTCCTACTTCAAATAAAACTGAAAGGGAACACAGTTTTATTCACAGTATGTGAGAAATAGCTCAAAGGACTATTTCCTCAAAGTCTTCACTACTCAACAAATGATTTAAAAAAAAAAAAGTAAAAATTCCTACATATTGAAAAACCAGGACTATTTTTTTCCACTTTTATTTTAACTATTGCAAGTTTACATTCAAAATAAAAGTTTCAACCTCAAAAAATGCTTAGTTCCTGCAATCCTTGCAAATTCCTTCCTAGAGTAATAGTTGAGTAATGGAATAATGGATTAATAACCACCTTTTCCAGGCCAAGTTGCTACCCATCTCATATCAGACCACACTGCTTGGAATTTCCTCTCTCATGACTAGCATCTTCTCCCTTTTGGCAAAACGCAATGAAAATCCAGTAACAGCTCCCTGTTCTAGGTCAGTATTTCCTCAAAGCAGTCACTACACAGAGATCTGCCAGAGGGTCCTGTAACAGTCACTGCAGCAGAGCCTTCAGTGTCTTGGAAAGACCGCAAATGCAGCAGGGTGCCAGGTAAGTCTAACCTCTCCATCAGCACCACAGTGCTGACACCGCTGAGGTTACTTTGTCTGTGGCCCAGGACTAAAACACAGCAACTAGCCCCAAAAGGCAGCCAACTGAAAAGGTCTCAGCACTATTTTACACGACTACGCCATCTCTCAGATGCCAGTCAACCTGCTGGACTTCCAAGAACCCACACTATGACAACTTCCGACCTGGTAAACAAGATATCTTTTGTTATCCAACTGCTCATGGTCCTCAACTAATTGGAAATAAAAACCTGTTAATCTCTGGATTTCCCATCCTCCTCTTCTAAAGTTTCGCTTTGCTAACAGCAGAATCAATGGCACTGATGAATAATAATAACAAACCAGTACAAGCAAGAGGAGACACCAAGATAACTTTTAGCATCATAATGAAGTACAAGTCAAAATACAGGTGCTATGCAAGTACAAAAAAATAAAACGAAATCTGTATTCATATGTTGCAGTAGCCTTGGCACTGCTTAGAGATAATATTCTATCAAAACTAACTGCAGTAGTAAGATTCAGAAATGGACTCTGTCTCCAAACACTTGGAGCCAATCTTCACATATCAAAAATGGAAGAAAAAAGTGCCTCTTTCCAAAGTCAGTGACTTCCAATGACAAAAGATGACTACGTCTGTGTTCACAATTAGAAATATTAATCACAATCTGCCCACATAAGAGACATCTTTTGTCAACAGCATTCTTACAGCTTTCTTGGGAAGTACAGTGCTTCTAATTTTAAGCCTGCAGCATATATGGGTCTTTTACATTAGGAAAAATCACAATTGTTTGCGTTCAACAATAAACACCACTTATACATTTAAAAACTATATTTGGGGCATTATTTTAATATTATAATAATATCTCAAAAAGGAAGATGCAGCAGAAGAGGCATCACCACTGTATTCTCTAATACCAAGTATCTATCCTCTACTACCAAGTTCTGCAAAAATATCCCCCAAAATTCAGTGATTTCTTTGGGATTTTATTAGCTTTTTTTTGTCTTTTCCTCCAAACCACTGTCTACAAATAACTGGGTGGATGGTGGACAAAAAACCCATAAGAACTTTTTACTCCTACAGTAGTTTCCCACTTCTCCAAAAATAAACATACCATCATGTTTTTACACTTGCCGTAGGTTCCACTACATAACATTTTGAGGGGGATGGGGATTTCCATTTTATATACACAGTGGTATATTGCATTATCAGTGCTAGCAGGAAGCTGCTTTCTTTACAAAAAGAGAAGCTGGCTGCATACAGTTTTTTGAAGTCACAGCCTAGTTTAACCCTATATGGGCACACCCACCTTCCGCCAAAGCTGAGCCCATTCAGACTTTTCAAGGGCAATATGTGGTTGCGAGAAGCAGAATAAGAAATGACAAAGTGTTGATTGCACCCATGCGTATGCCTAACTCGTAATGCAGCAACTACAAAAGGTCACATCTTGCTGAAGCTGAACATCAAGACAAACTTTGCCTGGTAACTGCACATGGATCACATTTAGGCTATGGCATTAAAGAGGCTTTCTCTGATTCTCAGGCAAAATGATATATGTCATGCTCTAGACTTATTTGTCATCCCAACGAGGAGACAGGAACAGCAACAGGAGATACCCTACAATGGGAAGTCAGTACCTCTGAGCACTTCAGGCTTTACTGAAAAAAGAAATCTTTACAAGGAAGCTTCATAAACATAGCTGGTTTCCCAGTAACTGTGTTTACTGATAACATAATCTAAATATAATTGCATGCTCCTACTGCATTAGGTTCTGATGGCATCTGCAGCAGAGCTTGAAGGACTGCCAGAAGGTCTTTGAATTATTTATACGGAAGTCATCTTCACCCTCAAAGTCGTTGGAGAAGCTCTGCTGAATCAGGAACATATTTATTAAAACAAACAAACAAACAACCCCAAACAACAACAAACAAAAAACTACAAACAAAACAACATTTTCACTTCAGTTCCAGGCAAAATCTGCAGCTGTTAGCATGGAAAGAAAGCAACATTTCTTCATTGATATTATTAAGGAAAAACCTTGTATCATATGAAAGTAACAGAACAACATATGTCAAAGTCAAAATTGAATTTTTCATGTTTCTTGCTTACTTCCTGTATTTCCTTCTGTTTGTATAATGAAAATAAAAGAAATCAGATTTTTGCTTTGAAAATAGACAATTACTTTGATTTAAAATAACCTATAGATTAACTGATACCACAGGAGCCTTAGAAGTTTTTAAAAAATTGGTTTAAACTAAAAGATTGATCAAGCACTAACTGAAAACAAAATTCATTGATGACATTGAATCACTTTGGAAAATTCAGACTTGAAGGTATAAGTATATGAAGATTTAGTCCTTAATTCCTTATGGCCATGAAGTTATTATCACTCTCATAACTGACTGTTACCCTACTTGGTGTAAAATATTATAAAATATTTATACATTTAGTCACCATGTTTTATGCAAATAAGCATTATTTTTTTAGTCTGATTTTCAAGGGAAGAGTTTCATGTCCTTATTCCACTTGTCTGTCAAGCTCCCCCAAAATTTAATTCCAGTG
Source organism: Haliaeetus albicilla (assembly GCF_947461875.1). Classification (NCBI taxonomy): domain Eukaryota; kingdom Metazoa; phylum Chordata; class Aves; order Accipitriformes; family Accipitridae; genus Haliaeetus; species Haliaeetus albicilla. Next base: position 13,016,314 of record NC_091493.1, read on the forward strand.
ACTAATTCGAATTTGAAAAAGGTAGAGGTCTCGTGCTAAAGAAATACCTGCTTAGAGAAGAACAAGTCAGGTTAGTGCCATCACTGAAGGAAAAGAGCTTCAGCTGTAACAAACCTGTGTGGCTGGTGCCAGCCAGCATGCTCACAGCTCTGTTTTAATTTCATATTTAGGAAAAAAAAAAAAATGCCTTGAAACTACAAATACCTGCACCCAACTCAGTGGTACTAATCACAACAAAGTTCAGCTTAGTAGCGCAGCAACAGTGAATTTCCTGTAGAAAAAAACCTGGAAAAAAAGCCAAGTCCTACCAAAAACCTTCAAGAGTCTGTTTTGAAGTTGGTCTGTGGTGAATTATCTCTGTGTTCATCATAACTACAATGTGTCTTGAAGAAGCTCAAACCTGATTCTCTTCAGTCCATTTTATCTTAGATATCAACAGAATGGTTGCCAGTTTCTCTATATTCTTTATTTTTATGGCACATTTAAGACAGTTTAGTAGTTTAACCCTTCCAACTCCTTTCCTATTGCACTTCTTCTGGCAGCTAGTATTTAAAATTCTGCCTTTTTTTTCTTTTTTTGTAATACCATAATTTGTGCTATTTCCTCCTTCTTATGACCCTCCCCTCTCTAAAACAATGCATGTCAAATTTTATTATGATACTACAATGCATTTTCAGTGGAAAATAACTGTGTTCTGAACAGTAATCCATTGCACCCCTTGTTTTAAGGGGAAGGAGGCAAGACACATGACAAAAATCATAGAGTGAAATAGCTGGAAGTCCACCCACTGGGAAAGGCTGGATGGCAGAACCACTGTGCAATGCTGCTGTAAAGAAATGCAAAGTAAGTATTATTTTACTTTTTATGATTCTTACATAGAAGTTTCTTTTTTACTTGAAAGCACTGGTGTAGGATAATTTATAGTTAGAGATCTATATTGTTCAGAAATCACACTGGGCAGCCTTAGACTTGAAGAAAAATTAGGTCAGAGGTTAGAAGACTCTGTAAGCAGGTGCAGAAGAAAGAATCTTGGAACTATTTGAAGCCCAATTGTGCACTAGGAGATGCAGGCAAAGACTCTGAACAGTGGTGACAGTTCATTGTAAAACACAGTATTGTTGATATTTGCTTTCAAAACACCCTTACTCTCCGCTCCCCGCCCCCCACACACCATCCTTTCCTTCCATCACTTCAGACAAATCTCTGATTAAGAGACTCATTATGTGCTCCTCAGTCATTCACTTTTCCCACATCCACTTCTCAGATCTGAACACACACATCACTTGTAGAAGTCACATCCTTCTTATCCATTACTATTGTTCTTCTTGGGTGCCAAGCCCCATGCAAGATTAAATTAAATGTATTCCACTAACCTCTTCCAAATCTATTCTACTAGCATATAATAATGTCCCTATCTCGTTACCTTCCCTTTCTAAACTAGTCCTCCACATTTCCTGTATGGAAATGGCAGCTCCATTTCCATAAAGGTATGTCAAAGTCTTTTGCAATCACCTTTGTACTTTCTTCCTCATTTCCTTTGTCTCCAGTTTCCCTAGTCTCCTTATTTCTACATCTTTATTTAAATTTCTATACCTTTATACAAAACCCAGTAAAAAAAAACAAAACAAAAAACACCTCACCACTGACAGGTTGCCTTTGTTAACTACAAACTAACATTACCTACATAGAAAATTCCTTTTGCTATTTCCTGATTTGCCTCTGCATGGAAGAGTTCACACTGTAGACATATATGGCATAGAAAGAACTCCTCCTTTCTTATTATTTTACTTATCAAGGATATAATACCTTTGGGAAACCAATTCAGGTTTCCAACTAGAATACATCTAGTATTTTCTTTGCATGATTTAACTGAACTTCTGAAGAACGTTTGGTATACTGTGGATGTTATTGTGCAAAAATCAAGTACAAAGAACGGTCAAATGAAAATTGATTTAAAAAAAAAAAAGTCAACAAGTTTCATTCCAGGCTGTTGGTTTCTAGCTGTCAGATTTCCACAGAAAACATTGTAAACAATTTCCAGGTAGCTTTGTAGGCATTGTATATTTCCCCCCCCCCAAAATAAGACATTTGAGAGATGCTGCTCTAAAATCATACCAAATCAAAACCAGAATTTTGGAGAAATTTTAGCAGCAATGATACAAGAAAGCAGCCAGTTAGAAATGCCTGCCCAAAACCTACTTCCTTTCCTTCGCACATCTGCACGCTGGTCTTAACTAGCATGTCAATTCCTATAACCCTATATGTAGAGAAAAACAGCAAAACAGCCTTGCTTTCGCTATAGCTCAAGAAGGACAGGAATGGAAGTTCCCCGTCACTACCCAGCAGCCCAGCACATGACCCCTACGTAGTGGAAGGCCGAGACTCAGAATTTCCTCTTGTGCACTACCTTCTGTAGTACTTTCAGTTTTTCTGGGGTATAACTGTAACGGAAAACACAGGGCTCACCACAGTCCCCAGCACGCTTTGCCTGAACGTAGACGCGAAAGAGGAGCGGCGAAGCAGCTCTTTGCTTCCGCGGCAGCATAAAGCAGGGGCAGACTCCAGCACGTGGGGTGGCCCAGCTCTGAGGAGACATGGTCCTCGAGACCCCGGTAAGTTTTGCACAGTGCTGTGCTCTATACTGTCTGTTCCCATGTGCTGCTGGTGCTTTAGGAGGCGTATACGCCTCGTGGCAAATTATGGCGAGAGGATCTCTGTGCTAGGTATTGCTACTGCAGTGATGGCAGAGTTCAGCCATCGGGAGACATGTAGCCATAACATGATATAGTGAAAGTAATTTAATACTGTGTTACAGAGAAAGCACATTTAAAATTGTGATGCAGTTTATAATTCACTGCTTATTCTGTGTATTATGTCATACTTAGATTGTATGTAATGAATTGATACCATCCATAAGGAAGATGACATGGTGGTGGCTTTATACAATGCTGTCGTGGAGAAATGGAAACAGAGGTTGATATTTCATGTTATTGTGGTACATGAATTTTGGGTTTTTTTTCCTCTTGAGTGGAATACCAGAAAAGACAGAAACACCGATTTGAATGAAAACTCTCAAAGTGAGATGGTTTCAATATTGTGCAGGCAGGTTTAAAGTGATGCAGTACACTGAGAAGCCATAAACACAGAATCAAAGTTCAGCTTTCTAGAGATGTTTGAATTTGCCTTTTGGGGCCAGCCCATCCCAAACTCAGGTGGTGCTCCACAGAACATCAACAATCAAGTTTCAGATATTTGAGTCAAAGATAGGTATTTTACCTCAAAGATTTCATTCTCAGTCCCTTTTTTTCCAAGTTAATTAAACAAACAAACAGCAATAACAACACTGAAATTTCAAGAGTAACAGTGCATATGAATTGCAAAAAAATACACCTTGTTAGCTTATGCAATGGAATAAAAAAAATTTGCTGTAAGATCAAAAAAAAATAGCAGGTTTTGGTATATCACAAATAAAAACAATTAGAAAGTGAGAGCTGTTATTTTCAGACATGTGGGATTTCCCATCTCCAGAAAATGTGGTTCAGGGGTGTTTTCAGTAGAACTTCTGCCAGATCAAAAATGCTGTCCTGGTACTTTACAGGGAAATGAATGTTTCTGCTGCAGCAAATAAGATCCAATCCCTCACTGAGTTTCTCCGTCTGGTGAATTTAAGCTTTAAGTGGATTGGTAGGGACCTGATGTACATAAGCCATGCAATCCCTTGAGAAACGATTTTCAAATTAACTAATAAGGTATTGCACTGCTTACAGCTTATTAGAAAGAGACAGTGAACAGCAATAGCATATAGCTACTATGCCTGCGATTTAAAAGCTGGATTTAGCTGCCACGTCCATAATTCTTAGTGCATATGAGGTGAGAGGAGGGTTTAGTTTCATATTAAGGAAAGTAAAAAGGCTCTACGGAATGTAATTGCAGGATTAGTAAAAAGTATAAGGCAGCTTTGCTCCACTATTTACATATCAAGGCAATTTATGGAAATCCTCATATAGAAAACTTCAATAATTGAAAATAAGATTCAGAAACAGCTTGCTCTTAAATTAAAGGACAAGCAATATAATTTTTCATGTTAAAATATTATGTGTAGAGAAGAAACTGGTAAATTTTCACAAAATACTTCAAAGGTTATCTCCCCCAAGGAAAAGGAATAAGATACGAGAGCTTCTTGACCAACATTGATAGTTATGATAGTAATACCATAACTAGTTTCCAGATATCCAAATGATAGTCTATATGTTCACAGGATTTCTATGCATGAGAACATTTTGACAGTAATTACCATTCATTCTGAGGTGGAAAGTTGAGGGTAAAGGGACAGAGCAAGCAAATGCCTTGAGAATAACCTGGTAGAGGTAGCATCACAGTACATGGACAACACTTAAGAACAAAGAAACTATAAAGACAACAGACGAGATGGGTCAAAACATGGAGGGTCTCGACGAACCTAGCTGGGCAGAGAAACTAGAATGATTAGAATTAAGGACAGAAACTGTCAAATTTGGTAATGTTATATGCAATCCCGAGTACAGAAAATGAGGTTATTGTAAAAAAAATCTCTAGCAAAGCTGCCACCTCAAAACTAGAATGGCACAAAAATTTGAGAGTGCACACCAGAATACATCAGCGAAGACTACTAAGGTAGCAGTTAAATTTAGGATAAAGAAGTACTGAGGGAGCAAATTACAGGACAAAAGAAGTAAAAGTCACTGACTTTAGTCTCATAGAAACATCACATACTGGTGGAACAAGTGATCTAGTTGTATGTGATTGCAAAAAGGGGCAATTCAAAATAAAATATTAAAACATTACAGAGGACAGAAGTGAAAGTGCTTTGCTTGGAATACGTATAAAGCCAGTGACTACTGTTTTCTAATTTGTGAAACCAATTTCAGAACCTTCCACTGAAACAGATATAGTTACCATCTCTTTTAATATAGATGACATGTTAGAGGAGCTGAAAATGTAATAAATGAATAATCAGTTCACTTGAAAATGAAGGTTATTAAAATAACTATTTGATGTTTGATGTGTAAGTAAGGACCCCTAGTTTCAACCTTTAGCTACGGTCATCATGGAGCTAGATTATCCTTTGTCACACAGCCATCCTTGCACAAGCCCTTGGACAACTTCTCTCCTGTCCTAAGGAGTCACAGATCAACCTTGCTGTCACATCTCATTAGGCGCAGAGCTGATAAAATGTACTGGGATTCCAGGGTGACATAGCTTCTTGCATTACGTTTGTCACAATATTGATTAGATTAGGTCTGAAGTCCTTCTTTGGCCTGCTACTGACCCATCACATCTCCTGGGAAATTCTGCAGGGTAGGAAACAAAATTGAAAGCGACTGGAACAATAGAGATGTTCAAGATGGTTATAGCTCATGGGACTCGCACAGATGTGACAAGTGCTGATTTTTACTAACTATGTATCCTAATCCATTAATCCCAAACTTGACGACTAAATATTACATTATCTTCTTCACAGTAGTTAGCCTTTGGGAGCTTAATAGCATGAAAACAACACATCAAATATTTTTATTTCTTTCACTGGAGTAAATAACAGCATGGTCATAGTGCTGCCTAGCTCATTTCACCCACCAAAAATTTAAAGAGTAAATAAAGAGCAGGTAGGTCTGCTCTCTGTGGAGCCTTATATCAATTATCTTCTGCAGTATGTTTAGTTTTAGATATTACACTCATGCAGGATAGCTGATGATGTTTCAAGTCAGAGAACTGTGCAACTGAGCCATATGGCATTCAGCTAATCATAGCAGTCAACAGCTAAAGACCCCCTATACCTGTTCTTAAATTTTCACCAGGCTTTACTTATTGGCATTAAGCACTTCTAATATAATACATGCCCTTCATTGATGTAGCCTTTGTATGTGACAGATTTGACAGTTGTGAAGGCACAAAAGACTACTCTGAATTGCTAAATATGCTTTTTGATTTAGATGGAATGGAGGCTAGAGGGTTTTTTTTTTTTCCTTTTTAAGTATAATAAGGTCATTTTTTCCTTTTTCACACATGGACTAGTCTACAAATACCATCAGTAGGCACATCTGAACTACAAGGATCCTGAGCAATAAGTTCAGTAAATGTCACTCCTTTTTCCTACACCTTTACCTCCCACATATAACACCCACTCCTCTGACAGCACCAAAACTATGGTTTGGTTTTTTTCTTTTCTTCCAAGTGTTCCCTCCTCCTTATCTTCACACAGCTTTGCAAAATACGACAGCTAAGCAATTAGCAGCCTATAAGTAAAAGAAACATTCCTATTTGTGGTAGGGAAATTGTAGTACATCTGTCACACTCAGTTACACCACCCGAGACAAGATGACAAACACTATGATAGCCTGGGAACCACAAGCTCTCATGAAACATTACCTTCCAAATTTGCTTCTTGTACGCTTCGAAGGACAAAGCAACATGAAGCAAAACAAGAATTGTGTATTTCATTCCAGTTTAGCATAAGAGAGCATTGCATCTAGATCCTGTATTTATTTTCTTTCCATGGGAGTAGAAAATAACATATCAAGAGAAGAAAAAAAAAAAATAATCTGGGATTTTCTTCTACATAAGATGTTATTACCTAAACGTACCTATGAAAATACACATTCCAAGTTGCTACTTTCATCTTTTTCACAACTGCTAAACTTTCTTCAAAATTAAGTCCAAGAAATTCTTTCACCCTGTTCTTAAACTGGTCATGCTTTTTTTCACTCAGAAAAAAGGAGTTTCTCTTAATAGAATCCTAGCTTTTTTTTTAATATAACCTTTTTGTGTATTACTGAAAGATTTGACAGGGTACTTAACATTCCATTGAAAAAGACTTTAACAATGAAGGGGAAGCAGGGAAAGAACAATAATTGATTATGGATTTGGTTTAATTAAACTTGCCTTAAATATGCTCTAGGATACTTAAATGGAAAGAGAGTCATCTATCTGTAGCCGTAAAGATTACTCCAAGCTCCAAGAAACTCAAACAATGTATCTTCATGCTTTGCAGAATCTTGCCTGTAGGTTATTACTGTGCAGACTTCAATTAAGATTCAATAACAGCTTTTACATCCAAAAACTATGGTTTGCACCTTGAGAACATGAAAGAACCAATCTTCTGAGGACTGCCTGGCAATAGTGGATCAATTTTTTATGCTTTAAGGACTGAAAATTTAGGGGGGATGTTTCAGCCAGAATTAGAATATGCTTCCTTGGAAGGGTACAGGTCATCTCTCAGAGAAAAATGTTTAGAAGATCCTTTCCTGAATTGTCAAACAATATTCTCTAATTACGCTACAGTTAAGCCCTTGCTCATACCATTGAAATAAAAGCGGTACAACAGCTGCACCCCTCACACATTGTAAAATAAGGAAATCCTGAGCACAGACTGAAGGAAAGAGTGACCATTCCTCAATATCATAATATACAATTAAAAAAAAAAAAGATATTTTTGTTGCACACAGATATTTTTGTTTTAAACACAGCCATTTCTTTTTTGCCCAGAATAGACCACACAAATCTAAGACGACATTTGTCTTGAAACTCCTCCTTCATATTAACATGGGAAGCACCTTTCCTTCCTCTAAGAAAGTAATACGCAGTAAACATCTGTGGAGAAAATAACTTTTGACAAGTTTTAAATGCCTTTGATGTTTTAAGGTCAAAGATTATCGCATACTCTACTTGGCCTTGTCCCACTTCTTCATTCCTATCTCTTCATCCTCTTTTCTGCATTCCTTCCTTACACGTACTACTTTCCCAACTCATCCACATCTCCCTCTGTTCCCCCAGCATGTACCTGCTTCTCTGCCTTGTTCCTTTCTCTGTACTAACCTGGTCATGCAGCCCAGCTGTCTTTCACAGCAGCATTCTTAATTTCATTCCTCTCCTATCAGTTGCTGGCCTCTTCGTTACCACTGCTGGGTTTGGTTACCAGGAATAGGATTTATTCCCATTCCCTGCTTCCCTTCACCCCCCCATCATCTTCTGGTCTAAATGAAGAGACACGCTGGACCCCCACACACAAGCCTTTACAAATCTCCAGCTCTGTCATGTGGTAGTTTGTAACCCAGAAAGAAGAAAAATTAGCTGAAGGCTGAGAGTTCTTGCAGCGTGTAGATCACAGACTGCAACAGAAAGGGACTTGACATAGCTGGTTTTGTTTGATGGTTTCTAATATCTCTTTCCACTACAAGAACAGAAAGCTAAGACATCCTAAAGCTGGCTTTCAGCTGCATGAGTTTGCTCCTTTGCAAACTTCAGAAGGAGGCCACAAAAAGAGGGTGGAGATGCAAAAAGCAATGTCATTCTTTTGGACCATGCACAGCTTGCTTGCGCTGGGGTGCTTTCCTCTCCCTGGTGACTGTTTCAGCCAGAGAGTCTAGGGTATAAATGTGTCCCGTGCCCGCACTCCCTTCTCACCTGCAGAGAAAGAGCTTGCAAGTCAAGTTTGAAGAGTACTGTAGAGCATATAAAAAGAATCATCCAGGAACCCACTACTTTGAAATTGCTGACATTTTGGAGGATGAAAGAAGCTTGAAATCTCCAGGGCTCCAGCCTCACAGGCACTAGAGAAAAAAAAAAAAAATCCCTTAAAAAGAAAATAAATAGAAGAAGGAGAAAAACTGCCTATCTCTGTATTTAGAAGTTCATATATTTAAGTCCCTTGAGGAAGGAAATAGGTTAGGAAACTGACAGTGAAAAATAACAGATTGGAAATAAGTCTGATTTTTCTGATAAAAGTTTTAATTCTTTTTTTAAAATGAGAAACAGGTCTTAAAATGAAATAAAAATAATCTGCAAAAGCAATACCAACACAATTTACTGACCAAAGGGAAAGAAATTAGGAAAATGCAGGCTAGGAATCAGCTGGCCGAAATTTCATTTGCTGTCAGGGACTGTACACGTTTATCATCAGCAATAGACACCTCATTACAGTTTTTGCCACTAAGCAATAACAGAAATGAACGTTACTACTTTTTTCTTTATGCAAATAACAGTTGTACAACATAGAGTAACTGAATCCTAAAACTGGTACTGTAAGTCTCTCAGTAATACACGCAACCATTTTAGCCAAACTGGATTTTTGAGAATAAACTAGAATAGCCGTAACACACCAAAGGTAGTGTTATTTATCTCATATGCTGATGATATCTGCAGAGGTAACGCTGGATAACATCTACCGGTAGCTTTGATGATATTTTGAACTGAGAAGAGTAAGTCTGCACTACTTGTAGAGAAGGGAGATGGGCAAGCTAGGATAGCAAAGCAGCAGCCGAAGGCAGTAAACTGAGGTGGGGTACGACCAGACCCCAGTTATCTCTACATTATGTCCAGGTCCCTGGGAACCACAGAGACTATGGGCAAATTAGAGCAATTGCCAGGTTTCTCTGACCTGTGCTATGGAGCATCCATATATGTTTCAGGACTACCAAACAGATGGCAGTACTGAATGCTTCCAAATTATAACCAGAATCTAGTTTGGACACATTATTTTATGTTACCTTCTGCCACATCTTTTGATCTTGCTTCTGCCACAGAAAAAAGCTGTGAAAAGTGTTTGCACACTTAAGTGAGAGAACAAACTGGTATACCCTTACATTTTTCACTTCTGAAGATCTTAAGGGAGGAGTGAGGATGCACAGTAAATAAATAGCTTAAGTTTAAAGAACAGACAGTAAGCAACTAAAGCTTTGCCTCTTGCAAAACTATAGTCAGTGTGATTAATGGTTCAGGAATTATATTAAAGTGCAACAGCTTTCCCTGTAGACTGGTGATAGCCAGGAGAAAAGAGTCTCTGCTTTGAATGAGAACATGAAATTTGATTTGCGTATTCTAAAGAAATTAATAATAATCTCTTAATTTACATAGATCTCTTCACAAAAGCAGCATCTTCACATTTTGATCACAAATTAAACAACAAAGAACTAAATAAAGAAGTCAGGCGGAGTGCATGAAAGAAAGGGAGAATCTGCATGAAGCAGTTCTCTCTGTTAATTAATAATAACAAACTGATGGGCATTACAGCTGCTCAGCACCTTCCAGTATCATGACTCAGAACTGCACTGTAAAAGCTGTACACTCTGCTAACAGTTCCTGTCTTAAAGGGTTGTGCTAAAGGAAACTTGTCAGCAGACGGAGTAGAGGATTTAGAGCTTCAGTTACTGCTGGGCAAGGATAACATCTCAGAAACTTTTGGGGTTGCGGGGTTCACCTTAACTCCTTAGTATTTTCTCACCATTCAGACCAAGCAATGATAATCAGGCATTTGATGACTGACCTTAATTTTTAGGAAACAGACTCTAGCAGGCTACTGACTTGTTAAAGGAAAACCCATAAAAATTAAGATTAAACACAGAGTACAGACACGCACAGATGTAGATCAGCATTAAACCAGGGCTCCAGGCAGAGGTGCCCCCACCAGGCTCTCCCCCTTGCCCGTGGCTGGGTAAGGCTGGCTCTTCCCAAAGGTTGCCTTTCCCACTCTGTTCCCATGACAGCAAGCTTGTATTTCACCACAAGTTTAGCAACTCTTTTCTGCACCATAGTCACTGATTAATGCCCTGACCCTTGACTTGTTAACCTCGGCAGTAACAAAACAGAAGGCAAAGGCTCACAGCCCCAGATTTTAAATTGGTTTAAGGACGGACCTTCCTGTGTGGCAACGGTGGGACTTGCAGAGTTGTTTGCGTGCCTTTTTCACCCCCCCTTAGCCTCTTCTGAAATTTAGTAGCAATAGAAAAGCAAATAGGTAACTGTTCCAACACAACCTTAAATAATTCAAAAGACGACATTCTTTGCCTACCTGAAAATCCAGAGCAGCCCACGTAACAGTAAACAAGCTTTTAATCGATTCTAAAACAATAAGAGTATAGAAGATAGATGACAGTAAGATTTAATTTAGTTTCTATTAGGCAGAATTTAAAAGAGCCTGAACGCTCCTCTCTCGGAATACTGAAATAGGAACACAAGTTTTAAATAAACTACTTCTGGGCACAGCTGCAGGGAACGAGTCACAAATGAGCAGTCCTTGAAACGTTCCCATGCCATTTGCTGTGGGCACAGTGCAGTTTTAATCACTGCAAGGAGCTTCAGCTATGCCTAGGAGTTTTGTTCTTCACGGTGAGCCTAACCAGAAAACCCCTGAAAAAAGCAGGTCATTGCACCAGAGGGGCTCAAACGATCCCCGTGCTTCCAGAGAAGGGAAGCCAAACAAAGCTGCAAAATGGAAGCCAAATACTCAGATGAGGGCATGGCAAGGAGGAGGAAGCAACTGGTGAAAGGTCCAGGCCACCCAGGCTCTCCTTCCAGCCCCACGATTCACCTAGTGTGTGACCCAGGCCAGCTCCTTCCACTTCTGCCTTCCTCAGTTTCCCCACACGCAACACAGAGAGGCGAGGGACTGCAGCCGGGACGCCTCCGCCCTGCCTGGTTTTGGCACGGCTGCACAACGGGGCCTCAAGCCACCCCTGCAGCGCACGTGCACACACACGAATCAGTCGGCGATCGCTGTGTTGTGAGAATTAACCCAGAGTTTCAGTGGCTTGTTTGAAGTACAAGGGAATACCAGCTGCATTTGAAAGCAATGCTAGCGCCAAGCAATGAGAGGAGGAGTTTCACGCTTTAAAAGCCTTGATTTCTTAGTCTTTCAAAGGGCAGAGAGTAGCAAGACGGACCGTGAGGCTGCACAGGCGGCTGGCAAGCGTTGGGGTGCGAGGCTCGGCGGGGAGGCTGAGCTCCCCAGGCAGGTGAGAGGAGCACAGCAGTCGCCCCGGGAGCCTGGTTACAGGAGCAGTCGGAGGTCACAGCCCAAGTGCAGTCCTGGCAAGCAGCAGCTCCCTTCCCTGATTTGAAATGATAGCAAGGAGAGAAATGCTTGCTAGTATAGAAACAAGCCTGGAGAGCAGAAGTGAACCCTTCCCCTCTGCTGCGTAGGCTGCTGCAAAGCGTGCCAGGAGGCACTGCCGCCAAACAGCTGGAAGAGTAGGCACGGGCAGGAGCACAAATACGTAGCCTTAAGGATATTCACCACTGACACCAGGAACAACTGATCGGCTGTTCACGTGCCAGTGACTGAGTCACACCAAACTGGCACTCTGTTTGGCAGACTTTACAGTCGCTTGCTGCAGTGATGTGCTTTGCCGTACACCAGCATCTTACCTTACTGCTACTGTACTACTGATCTCCACTTGGGATACCTTCATCCCTCTGTTCTGATCCAATTATTTTCAGTCCTCAATTAAGTTACTTTAGGCATGAAAAAAAATAAATGGAAGGGGAGAAGAGGGAAACATAGTTGGTCATGCCTGTAATCTTACAGCTATATCTGTAATTCCAATCACAAATTATTCTTTCACGATTGTCAGGCAGAGAAAGCTACTGCCAGCACTTCATATCCTGGTTTTGAGCACTCACAATATCTATTTAAATTAGCAAGCAATCAGCACCCACAGTACTTAACATCACATACACAGTACTCCAGTTGTGCATTCTCTAGTCGTTATTTTCTCCCATGGAAATCTTTATTGCACGGGGATTGTTTTGACAAGTTCTCTCTTGCTTATTCAAGAATTCTAGGTACTTTTCACTCAGATTATCAGTTTCAGTTAGTCACTATATCCTTGAAGTGTACATGCTATCAACATAAAATAACAAAGAGAGCTCAACAATCAAAAATTTCTTTCTTACGTATTATGACTTTTTCTCCTGATTCCACCAGTGAAATTAACAGAAAAAAATTCACTATCAGTTCAGTATTAATAAAAAAGGATAACTCTTGAAGTGGAATGGATCTAAAGACCACAGAAGTCTGAATTTGGCCATCCAGCCCGAATTTGACAAATTCAGTCTGAATTTTGACCATAACCATTTGCATACTATAATGGCAACCAAAACTGCCTGATGTCAAAGGCGCTATCAAAACCTAAACCTATGCTCAGCTACATTGAATCTATAAAGTACGCATTTCTTATCAATTCCCATTCCTTTTCAATTCCTATTGCCATGCACAAAGCATCTTCCCCTATACTTGTCACAAGCAAAGTCATTTATATTTACATATGTGATCATAGCAGGAGTGCTACCAAAACATTGGTCCCCAGATCAAAGTACTATATATGAGACCACCCATAGAATAACAACTGCATACCTGTTCTGTGCAAGCTTGGGACCCATCTGGTGGAAGTCACATATGATGTCTTCCCTCACTGGTTTATTCTCTCATTGATGGTAACTATTCCTTTAATATTACAGACATAACATAGATACAGACATTGTAAAAAAATTCCTTTTTGGAATAATGACAAAGAATGCCTTTCTATTTCTGACAACATGTGGAATGAAGATATACAATTCCTGATGCGGTGGGGTATTGAAGTCATATTAATATTTATGATATAGAATTAGTGCAAAAAAAAAAATCAGCTAATAAAAATCTCCCAAACCAAGCAGGTATCATGGTAGGTTAATGAGGTTTTCAGCAAACCTGAGCTAAGTTTCACAAGCTAAGGATGACTTTAGCATTTTAGGCAATAATGTAGTTTGGATCAAGAGAACAGCAGCTGTTCCAGTGGAGCTTTGCATTTGAGTTTCCAGGGTTCATTCTAACCCCTGTAAACTCAAAACAAAACTCAGTTGGTGTGAACTGAAACAAGAGGTTTGAGTGAAAAAACGTGAGTGGAAACCACCAAGCCTGAGAATCAAAACCAATGTTTGGACCTGCACTGTGCACATGCCCGGCAAGCCTGTTGCAAATGTTAGTTTTCCTTGTATGTAAGTCTAAGCCCAACTAATTTTTTTCACTGAAACCACGGGTTTGGGGGCCAGGGAAAGGAGGGAGTTAATTTGAAATGGCATCTTCTAACAAGCAAACAAAGATCAGGAACCTCAGGATCTACTTGTACAAGAGCAGGGAAATTACCTTTGCATATTTGGTTTTCAAGGGATGAAGGAGAGAAAGAGAGAAACGGAACTGTGGCCACAGTGGGGAAATTCATGAGAAATGCAAGTTGTGTGGTTCAGGCAGCTTCAGGGAGTGCTGAAAGATTTCAGAAGGTGAACAGATTCCTTTCTCATTAATGAAGGGGCCCTGACTCTAGATCTGCTGAACTCACTCCGAGTGGAAGGCTATTCAGCTCTCTCCTTTGATTGAAAGCATGAGCCTGTTACTTATGAGCTCCTGGTGGCTTTCCTTTTAATAGAAAGTTGGGGGAAGGGGAAGGAAGATGGCTGGAGGAGGGGAAGGAGAAGATGGGTAGCAAAACATGCTGGTAGCTGAACACAGGACTTCAAGGGATTTGCAGGACAGGCCTTTGGGGGAAAGGTTAAAAGCTTACAAGGTAAGTGATGCCTTTCCTGGGCTGACTTTTCTTTCCTTATTGTTCACCAACAAGTTAAGGAGAAAAAAAACTTCTCTGCATCTTCAATCCATCCTTACCCTCCTTCTTTCTCATAGTTTTACCAAATTATTTATTCTGCTAGCATAGAATGAAAAAATTGCTGATTTTCAAATTTTTTTTCTGGTGCATATCAGCTGTATTTGAATAATGCTAAAAAATGATAAATAAATAAAATCCTGACCATCTTCAGTGCTGCAACAGGGAACATGCAGCTTGCTGTTCTAAATTGTACACAGCCGCGAGCTCTCGTCAGACTTTGTGTGGGCTTGAAATGTTCTTTTAGTTCTTTGCAGCTGAGAGCTGAACACAGATTATCACTAAAAGGATATGAAAGATGATGTTGGGACATTTGCCATAACTATACAGGAACAGTCCTCAAAGCAATCAGAAATGTGAGCAGATTATTTAGCTAGCTCAGTTTGGGGTACTGTGTTGCCAGCTAGCTTTTCTGTTAAAGGTTACCTTTTTATATGATAAAACAGAAAAAGGACGATTAAAAATACACTTGAAAGAAACCCACACATATTGCAAATGCCTATGATAGGTACTTGCTTGTAGGTAAAGCGCAACACAGCAACAGTGTGTCTAAGCCTTGACGTGTACTTTAAAGGGACAGAATCTAAACTCCTGTTCAAATAATTTGGGCATAAATGCCATTAGTGAATTTTAAGATATTTAAGCATAAAAAAAGCTTAAATAAAAAATCATATGTAATATCATTATAATTATTATAGCAGCAGTGTAAGTACACTTCCTTTGTAATGTGAATTGTAAAATATCAAATTTTAAAGATCAGATTGATGGTTTTAAAAGATAGCATATTACTAGTAGTTGAATTAGTATTTCAATCCTTCAAAAGCAACATAGTTACAGCAAATGCTTTAAACTCACTCAACTTGTAGCCAAATCTTGTTGAAGAAGGCTTCAGCCGTTTCAGTGTTTGGACCAATCCAAAACTGTAACTTCTGGGAATGGCTATTCTGTTCCTCACAGGCAAACTCCAGATTATTTTATCCTACTGCGTCATTCCAGACCACTTCGCACACCCAACTGAGGGTACAATTTTATTTGTATTCAAAAAATCAGGCATGAATTCACCTGTAAGCTCCCCAGTTAGCACACAACAGTGCACTAACTTACAGCATCCTCTCAGACAAGACTTTCAAATAAAATCCAAACTATTAACTACTGGAGCTCTCTGGCCATACACAGATGGATGCATGTTCAGGATATGTCCCAAAGATGACACCTAATTTGTACAAACACAAACAATATCACAGTAAAATTAGAGCTGCCACCTTCAAAACTATCCTTGGGAGCATTTGAGCATAATGGACTTGTTAAACATCTTTCCTTTTTCTTTTTAACTACTTCATTATTTCAAAAATCAATTACATAAGAACTCATTTTGGTCAAAATATGAAAACAAAGGATTAAAAAAGGAATAAATAAGCCCACCTAATAACTACTTTCTAAAAGCAAGTAGGTGACTTTTAAGTAAACTACCTGACTGCCCAACAGGCTTGGTATAAATCATTCTTTGGGAGGGAGAAATTAATTATTTTTTTTATCAACATCTACTGTTTATTCATCAACAATAGGAAAAGAAAAATTGAAAGGTGCAGAAAAGAACTGTGATCTATTTATAAAGCAAGGAACTGATTTTCAGTTATAGGTACTAATCTTGCTGGTGTCTATGGATGCCTGAATCCAGTTCAAATGGTATTTTGCTAGTTTTTGGCTGTTGCCAAGGAAGATATATCAGCCACTTGCAGTCTGTAATAACTTTGGTTATCTTCTAAACTGAGCAGAGATCTTGGTAGGAAACTGAATGGGCAACTTCAGGATAAATCTAAGTACTACCTATGCATATTGACTTGGGGTGTAACTTCAGTGCTGTAACATTTGAAGTGCTATGATCTCAACTCAGCGGAGGTCCCAGGTTTGTAGAATATTAATAGCCACTTTGACAGAGATAGTACATCCAGACTTTAAAAAAAATTAGCAAAATCTTTAATTTTTTGCTCTTGCTAGCCACGTTAATAAGACAATTTGTATCTGTGTTTAAAACAAAAAAATACATGCAGAATCTGACTTTGAAAGTCAAGTATATTATCACAATAGAGAGAAAGGGATTATAGGGAAAAGCAATAATAAAAAAAAAGGTGAGGCCATTTAGCTCAGTAACAAAAATAGTGACTTGTGATTGTAGAAAAAAGTAATATGGCTTATTGCAAATTATACAGTAAAGCACTTTAGTGCTTAACACATTAATCCCCAAAAAATTTTTCATCATTTCATACACTGCAAATGTCTATAAGCGTGTGCCAGTGAGAGGCTGTTTGTAATTGCGTCTAGCTTGCAGGAAGAAAAAAAGCACCGTAACATTTGTGAGGTTGCACGTTTATACAACTGTAGTTATTATGGAATATTTGCAACATTTCAAACAGGAATTAGGCACGTGATGTACTTGAGCCTCTGCGAGTTCCCTTCATTTGATGTGATCAGATTCATACCAGTTGCAATGCAACGCAGTTCAAGCAGCACTCTTCAGCCCATGTCTAAACTCTGCTCTCCCCATCTTCATCAGTCTCAGATACTCAGCATACCTCCTATTCCTGCAGGAGAACCCATGTGTCTTACTACATTCTCAGTTTCTTAGGAAACAGGTGTCATGTCAAGCCATAAACATGCTGTGCATCAAAGGTTAATCCAGCAAAACAGGACCTTGCACGCTGCAATCCTCCCAAGCAGTACTCGCTAAAATTACCCAGCAAATCCCACTACTTGAACAGCACGCATCTTCTGATTCTCACTGCACTCCTTATCAGTTTCACCTGAATTTGGGTTGAGTTTGGAGGGGGAAAGGACGAAACAGGTACGAGTAGCAGAAAAGCAAATACAGGATATGTAGGATACCTGGAAGCGCTGATGATTTCTGCGTAACAGCCTTGCAGCACCAAAAGGAAAGGAGTGATTAAGTAACACTGAAAATCAACCTTTACATGGAGCTTTATCTAAAACCTACTGAAGTCACTCAGATGAATTCTGTTGCCTCCAATGAGTTTTGTACTGACACAGATCTGCAGCATTGAACATGATAACCTATGGCATCACTTCTATAAGATCATTAGGAATTTATCGTCATTTATTTTTGAAAGAAGAGTGGGGAACATCCCAGTATCACTAGCAAAACAATATTTCCTCACTCTTCAAAACAGACACATACATATACCACAAGAACAATGCTGACTGCTGACTTGATGTTCTTTGATGTGTGAACATGTAAGACAATTGAAGACATTCCAATTATCTCCAGTTCAAAGTTAGGCCAAAATTAGAAGCAGTTATGAATAATGTATTAGGTTTTAGTAGAAACAGCAATGCTGAGCAGAATAAAGATGAAAGTTTAGCTTAGCTGTGAATACGTGAAACAGGTAAGCAACACTGCTTCTTTAAACAGACACATTGGAATTGCACATCCTCAGAAGTTCAATTAACAAAACATACGTCAGCACAGAGTTTTGTGACAGATTATAAATTGCTTTCAGATGCAATTCTGATGTTTTCAGGATAATATTAGAAGTCAAAGTGTTTTGTGAAACTTCCTCTAGCTTCTTTATGAGGCTTTTTAGAAGAAATAACCATGCCAAAACACATGCCATTTACCATAGTAGCCTAGGAGTTGGTTCCAGGTCAAAAGATGCATCTTGGAAGGTTCATTAGCCAACACATAGGTCAACGCAGTAGCCCAGATCCTCAAAGGGTGCCAAGCAGTCTATTTCTATTCGTTTCAGAAAGCTTACCAATTTCCTGAGAATCTAGCATTTTAATTAAGGAATAAATGACTTCCAGGCAGTAATGCTTCTTAGTTGGATAAGCTATTCTTGGTTGGATATCTATCTTATGTTCCCGATAAAGATGTCCAGTGGGTGTTCCACCATTGCCTTATATTCCTGCAATTCTACTTCACTTTGTGGATTTTGTGGAAAAGATTGGATCTCAGAAGATGATGATGATAGCGCAGATTGTAAGAGCAAGAAGATACATATGGCTACTTCTTTGGGTTTTGTACTCTCCTAAGAGACCCATTTTCCATTATCTACTTTGTATCTTCATAGTTCTTTGTAACTGTGGGCAATCTGAAGTAAGCCTTTCCAGTTAAGCAATGGCTGGCACTTAGGCTCAGTGTCTTGTTATTGGCAGTTTTGACAAGGGTAACTGACAACAGGCCAGAGATGATTTTTCATGGTTTGTGCATGAAGCTACCTGTACTGTTATTTACAGATGCCCTTGTTGAAATCCGGTGCTTCCTTCACTGACTTCAGTTTAAGTTTGCTACTATTTTGCAAACCATAAAAATGAAGTGACTACATAAAACAATCCAATATTCTCTAGGTTTTTAGTAGCAGTAAACAACCTTTCCCAACCACAAAAAATTGTATCACTCAATAGACTCACTGGGGACTACAAAACAACGAAGTACACATTTAAACAAATTCACAGAACATCTGTTACAAAAGTTAATTAATGTACTAGCTATTATAAATTATTATCTTCTATATTATGCAATGCCAGGGCAATTCCAGGCTTTCGTTTACTTTAGAAAATAACTACCAATAAAAAGCATTAGCATATACAGTGCCTTTCATCTTTTGTTTTAAAATTACAATTCCATTTCCTAGAACCCACTGTTCCACTTGAACAAACCCTTCTTTACTTCAATAGACGTAGGTGTGAGAGGGGGCAGGCGTTTGACTTCATCTACCAAGGGCATACAGCAGGATTGTGCTCAATTTACATCAGAGACGTTTAAAATGCCAACACTTGAATGCCTCTATAGTCTCAAATTTTTCCTGCATCACCCAATTTTTATGCCAGTGAAACAGCAGATCCGATAAGAAACACAGAAGTAGGAACAATGTGATTTTTCCCCTTTTCTGGACTGGTCTTGCACAAAGTAGAATATGACAAGAAATTCCTCTTGGCCTACTTATCTCAGTGATGCGATGCAGACTGGTGTGTAACCATGGGAGAATTTTGTCTGTAATGTTTACTCTCAGGCTTATAATCATTCTTGGAACAAAATGATTGAATATAGTGTCTCCAGTTAGGTAGAGAACTTCTCCCAATTAACGTACATCTGTAAAACACTTACAATGAAAACACACAATAAAGCATTTTTAAATCTTACTGATTAAAATTAGGCTAGACTTCGTTAATGAATTTGAAGAGATATTTAAGTAACAATGCATTTGCAACACAGATAAGTTTAAAAAAAGTCTCCAAACCCGAGCTAAGAGTAAAACAGTCTCTGCCCATTGTACGCACAGCTTTTGCAGAGCCAAGAACCTAGTCTAAAGGGGAACACAAGTGAGCACCAGAAGGAACAAGCTTCCCCTGGGGAAACAATATGAGCTTTAAGTTTCCCACATGTTCCTGCCTGGGGAATCCCCTTTGAAGTTGCGAGCTGAGGTGACATCTGTTTCATGCCATTGGAGCGAGGCAAAGAGCAGCAGTAAGGTTCAAACCCAGACACATCAGAACATCTTGAATTCACTATAATTTTTTTTATACTCTTGGATTCTTCTTCTGGTGAGAAGGAGGGGGAAGAATATAAATTGTAACATTTAAATAAAATAATAACAGAACCTCCCTAAATGATCTTTAATATGGGTGCAATGAACTTGCAAAAGGCAGAGAAAAGCATGACAAATTCAGTAATTATTTTCCTACTGACATCAAAATAACTAAGTGTTCCAAAAAAAAAATATTCAAATGGAAATTACTGAAACTTGGTATCCTATGATATAGCTAACTTTCAGATAAGTGCCAGTCCTAAATGGCAAAGCCAAACAGGTTCAAGATGCATATTGTTTTTTCATCATCAGTTATTTGAATTGTGACTTGATCAACACAGAACAGAGCACAGGGAAAATAAAAGCTCCAGGAAGACACTAAATCTTTTTTATATGTAGTTCACTTATATTTATTTCCTTATACAGGTATTGTCATAAAGGGTTGGGCCAAAGTAGCTCAGTCATGTTAATTCTTTGACTGATTTATGTCAAGGTGCTTTAGCAAAACAGAAAACTAAGTAATTGTTCAGTTAATTTCACTAGCATACAGGTAACTCACTGAATTTTTTTTTTTTTTTTTTACTTTCAACATTTATGCATATATAGCAGGGGGTTTGTCCACCTGCAGATTAGTCCTCAGATTAATCCAGTGCAAATCTGACCACAGATTTGACGGAGGGTCATCATACTTTAGTGTTTCACGTTCAATAGTTTATGCTTGGTAGTCTGAGGCTGTGTCCTAGGATATATAAGATAGGATAAATATACATATATGTGAGACAATATCCTATATTCTGTACTACTCAGCATCAACTCAATATACATTTGTTTATTCACTATGTTTGTGATATGATAGTGCAAGTTCTTCCGAAGTAGCTAAGTATGCTGAAACACACTGTATCTGATAGTCTCATCTATGTGCACTTTTCTAAGTAGGCTTGGGGGCTCATCCATCTGTTCGCTAGCTCTTGTTAGTCATCAAAATGCTTTCTTAAAAATAAATTAATTTTTTGAATACTAATTTGGTGACAACCTCTTGCTAAAATTAAACCATATTTAAATTCATTTTCTCAATATTTCTCCATTTCTTTTGCTCAAGATATTGTTAAGACTATCATACCTTGATTCTTTTCCAAATAAAGTCATTAGAATTAAGCCAACAGCTGCTAACTGCCCTATAAACTGAGTAGATTTTAGCCCACTCTAAAACTTCCCTAATAACCACTGCTGAACTTCTTGGCTGTATCAGCTAAAAGAATCCAACCAATAGATGTGTACAGGAACTGAATTACTTGCCGTAAGTCAGGTAAGACAGATATTTCACATTTAATAGAAATTTGTTTGTATTCTAGTACAGCTGCAAGTGAGTTACTGCAAATGAGCTCATCAGCCCAGCATTTCCCACCATCAGCTGTAGAATAAAATTTGTAAAACCAAAGAGATTGAAAACAGGAGGGGAAAAAAAAAATTAAAAAAATTGATCCCACATCATGGTTTAATCCCAGCCAGCAGCTAAGCACCATGCAGCCACTCATGCACTTTCCCCCACCCAGTGGGATGGGGGAGAGAACCAGAGGAAAAAAAAAAAGTAAAACTCATGGCTTGAGATAAGAACCATTTAATAGGACAGAAAGGAAGAAAATAGTAATGATAATAATGGCAATAATACTAATAAAAGGATTGGAATATACAAAACAAGTGATACACAATGCAATTGCTCACCACTCGCCAACCAATGCCCAGTTAGTTCCCGAGCAGCAATCCACACCCCCCAGGCCAACTCCCCCCAGTTTATATACTGGGCATGACAACATGTTGTATGGAATATTCCTTTGGCCACTTTGGGTCAGCTGCCCTGGCTGTGTCCCCTCCCAGCTTCTTGTGCCCCTCCAGCCTTCTTGCTGGCCGGACATGAGAAGCTGAAAAAAAATCCTTGACTTAGTCTAAACACTACTTAGCAGCAACTGAAAACATCAGTGTGTGATCAACGTTATTCCCATACTGAATCCAAAACATAACACTATATCAGCTACTAGAAAGAAAATTAACTCTATCCCAGCCACAAAACCACCATCCCATCATTGACCTTAATGAATATTCCAAAATACCAGTGGGAATGCTAACAATGTTGCTGTCATAGTTTCTGCTAAAGCAAACAGAAGGTTGACTAGTCAGACTGGCAATTTTGATCTGCTAATTGTGATGCCCTGAAGCTTAAAACACTAAAAATAAACTTCCTTTTTGTTGAGCTGGTTAAAAGAAATAGCAACCCACGTGCATTTACAAAAATACTGTATCAAGAAGATTGACATCAGCAGACATGCAGATTTTTCTTCTCCTGGGCACCAAATTGCTGATGTATGTACATGCTCCCTTCTTGGCATAATTCATTTTCACTTTCTGCATGGTGGCACATTCTTGGAATAGCTGGTGTCAAAGCTAGCATGAATATGCAAGTGAAGGACACACTAGCTAGGATAAGACCAGAACTCCTTTATCTTAAACCCAAGCTTGAACCCAATTTAAAATAGAATATCAGTTGCTTTTAAATATTCAGCTTAAAAAGACCCTAAATAAAATTAATAAAAAGAGCGCATATAACATTAACATACCTTTATTCTTCCATGTTATAGTCAAAATCAGATCAAATCACAAACATTAAAATCAGGGGTTTTATGCTTTTTCTGCCCTTTCTTGGAAAACAAGGCATGACAAACAGCAAGCAGACTCCATCATCTCCAGAAAACACGTAACATGAATAAGAACGGAACAACTCTACAACTATAGAAGCAGCTGTTCAACTACACCCTGATTGCCTAAATTGTCATTTACACAGGACAAGTTGTAACAGCTCCTCTAAGCAGAGCACACTAAGCCATCTTTTTCTGAGATCTTTTCATTTACTCTCTGACTAGCTCTCCTATGCATTTAAATGACCTGAGGTCCTCAGAACCCTGTAAGATGTTTCTCTTGCTACATTATTGATTCAAAGGAGGAGTATCGCCCTTTTTTATTTGCCCCCCTCCCCTTTTTTTTTTATTTTACCAAGGCTGATTCATCCACACCAATCAAGAATATGATAAGGACACCCATGATATATTACAGTGTTGTTTCCCAGTTGGATGTACCTTAAATCTCAATTAGCAGGCAAGATAATTCCTAAAAACTACAGAATTCTACGACTGGAACATCTATAAAAATCAGGAACCAAACAGACTACTAGTGAACTTCTTCAGGCAGCTGTGCCGAAATAACCATTAAAATCTCAGTCACTAATTAACAGCCACACACGAGTATCATAGGCAACTTGTGTCAGATTATGTTAAATCTCCTATTTTGGCAGAGGCACAAAAAACTGGGGATTAGCACCATGTCCTCTCTAAATCCAGGGGAAGATCTTCCTTTCAATCCAAGGGGGAGCTACAGTACTGAGCATCAGTGAAAAATCAGTTTCACACTGCTCAGCAAACAATTACTCTCAATGTTGTCACAGGGCTGACCTTATGCCAGTGAAAACATAGTTTGCTCCACAGATATGTAACTTAATTTTTACAACTAGTTTTTCCCTTTCAGGTAGAACTGAAAACAGACATAGCAGTGAACCACATCTCAATTTGTTTTTATATTTTCAGCTAGGTTTGCTCTGAAAATTGCTGGATATCTCAGGGGTAGAGCTGGTCAAGACCTCTTCAGCAAAACCTTTTAAAATTGGAAAATACCATTTTCAAACTACAACATACATTGGCTCTGACAAAACTATTATGTGGAAAGATTCATCCTGTCCCAGGTCAGAGAGAGAGACAAAGGCACGGTCAATAATAACCACAGACTGATAATGACAGTGTTCAACTTTACTTCAAGTCTCAAGCTTAAAAAGCTTTGCTCAGTTCAGAACCACGATTTGAAACTCCTTTCTCCCACTCCCATCTGCTGCAAAGTTATTAATGTGCCATCAAGTTATTCTGCAGCATGAATCTCTGAAATCTAGAAATCTTCAAATTCATCTAAAAGTGTTTTAAGAACAGCTTGCAAATCTTAAAATCTGTATGCACAGCAAGGAAATCTTGAACATCTGTGCAGCCCTACAAATAAGACCAAAATCCTAATGTTCCCTAAAGACAGTCGCCTGAGGCTTTGAAGCTCTACCTACATTCTACTCCTCAAATTATAAATTCTTACAAATGGTCCATACTAGCTTATGTCTATACAAAAGCCCCATCTGAACTACTGGAACAGAATATAACATGCAAATAGAGTGACCCTCTATACCCTGGCCACTTTCATAGCCTGTAGATCTCTGGGTAACAGTTCAGACTCAACCTCAGAGTAACAAACAAGGCTATGCACTAAACCCAGCTGTACTTCAAAGACCAAAGAGACATGCTACATTCATCCTATTGTGTACACAAAAGGGTGGGAATGGACAGATGAAGACTTGATCCCATTTTGTTAATCAATGCTATGAAAAATGCCATACACAATTAAGTCCACTTTTCATGCAGACTCCTCTGTGTTTGTTCCTCTTTGCTTCACTACAGATCTGGGGCTTTAAATACACACTCTGTTAAATGAAACTAAATGTTAATAATAACCACATCTGTGTGGAAGGTGACCAACAAGTGACTTGAGTAGCTTGACAATGAAAGCTCCAGAGACAGCATTTCTAGGACAGTCCCTTTACACTTGAGTTTATAGCCTCAGATCAGCTTTAATTACATCTATAATTACTTGCTTTTCTTAAGTACAGTTACATTTGAAACACACACACAAGCATGTTTAAGTTGTTTCCAAAATGCTGGTTTTTTAAGACCAGTGGAAAAACCTTGAGTTTCTTCTTCCCTGACTCTCACATCTAACTTTATATTCTTCACTCTCAAATTGATTTCTCCTTCACTTTCACCCGCTTTTCTTTACTAATGTTTCTTAATTTTACCAAGTCATTGACCAGCAACTTGCCACTTAAGAGGAGATATAACTGTACTAGGAAATTGTATCCAAACACAGCAAAGCAAAAACTTGCTGTCCAAATATAAAAACATACAAAGTAAGCGCAACAGTGTGAAAACATCCTTATCAACGTTTCACAGATGAATACCGAGGCACAGTGGGATTAAACAATTTGTCCGGCAAGTCTGTAGCACAAGCAGGAATAGAACCCAAATACTGCAAATACCAATCCAGTTCATTAATCATAAGTTAATAGAACATGTTATACTGACGTTAGCCAGTATAAGAGAGGTTGAAGCAACCTTCAAGGTTGAGACAGTCATGGCGTGACTGCTGCTGACTCACTCTGCAGTGAGATACTCCTCTGACTAGCTGGATTGAACCACAGCAGTGTTGCCTCAAAAGCAAGCTACGGAACAAGTACAGGCTCTGCTGATTAAACTTGCTCTAGGGTCCACCCACCAGCAACATGAGGCAATGCCCAATGAAAACATCTTCAAAATGCAAGCAATTTGTTGAGGAACAGAACTTACATAACTACAAAAATAATTAGACCTTAGAGAGTTTCTGTATCGACAGATTTCCACACTCAGAATATAGACAGCTAAAGGTCATCAACCACACTTTACAGAAAGAGAAATGGAAATAAAAAGATAATATGATTCATCTGTTACATGCTATACAAGCTGAATTTAGGTCTTCAGCTTCTCCTATTTATAAAAACTAGCTTTCCAACAACATTGCAAGACTAGACAATACAGTGCCCCCAAAACTAAGCATTATGTATGCTAGAAAAGGAAAAAAAATACATTTCCCTGAAACTTGCATTCTCTAACATATACCCCAACATTTATATACACATACATAGGTATGTATACAAGCAAGAAATATACACAGACACACACCCATTTATGTATACATACCAAAAAATCTAAACGGAATCTGCTGGACTGCAGAAGGGAGGAGTATGGAAAAACACTTTGATATGGTGCCAATACGCACAACATAAGGAACGGTAGAGAACAGGCTACATCTCGGACACTTATCTCTACATATATTACTTTTTTTTTTTTTTTTTTTTTTATCCAATTATAGCAAGAATCGGCTCCTATGCAATCTGTACTCTGGGGAAGAAGTGTGGTCCATCAGCTCTTCCAAACCTTGGTAGAAACCCTAGGTGCTCTTCAGGGTGCTTATATTGTGCAGTGGTATAACAGGCCTTTGCCTATAGACCAGAACAGGTACATGACTCTTGGAGAAGAGAGAGCATTCCTAGCTAGTACAGTTTTCCTTAATGCTATTAGACTGTTTCTAAATTCCTGCGTTTCTTAGTTCTAATGACAGGATAGATCTAAGTTCTGATGTCAAAAAAACCCCAAAACCCAGACAAACAAAAAGATCAGGGATTGTTTTCACAACAGATTGAATCTGTGACTAGAGCTCAATTAACTATGTACATTTTGCCAAGATTAATGGACATATACTTCTACAAGCCTCAGCAAACATTTGAGTAAGGTGGGAAAACAGATTAGCACAGAAACAGAATGAGATTCGATACTTTGTTTTTCATGCATACTTATTTGCAGGCTTGCTGGTGTTGTTCTTAGCTGTAAATATTAAACAAGTTATTAGAAGGTGGTCATAGCCTTGAAAAAGGTTATCATATTTATTATACAGTGTTAGCTTATGAACTCCTACCTCCTGCTTTTGATAAACTTTTGTAAAGATGTTAGTTTTGAACAAGACTTGGCAAAAGCCTCGTTTGAACAAGACTTGACAAAACTTGTCCCTCACCCTCCTCTAGTGTTACACACTAACATCCTAATGTGGTACTGCAGCAGGTTGGACCACCGGGTTCAAAGCTCATGCCGCCTGGGAGTTCTTCGGTGTCCAAGGCATGCAGGGCGCTGTAACTAAGGAAAAACTCAGAGTAAACAGGTATCAGATCTGCTGCAACACCTGCATGCTCTAAATGTTGTGGAATACAGCTAAGATACAGGAGTGAGACTAAGAGCAAAGCAGACTTGGCAGGGAGGAAAAGGACTGACTTTTCAAGTTGTCACTTAAGAGAAAAAGCTAAATTAAAATAAGGAAGATAAACTATACAGCAGATCTGTTAAGATTTGGAAACCAAGAAGGAATTTAGTAGGCAAGCAATAAAGATGACGAGTAGCTACAAATCTTTTTAAAGTTATTGCGTTTTTAGGATGGATGACAGTGCTTGTCCTCAAATGGCGAGCGAATGTGAATATATTCCTTATATTCTTGAGTATGTGCATGTTTCCAAATTCGTTTGCCCTGCCCACCTACCTAGACTGGCATGCTTACTTCCAAAAAGGCTTTTCCCACATTAATCACCATGGAAACCAGCGAAGCCTTCTGCTACATGTTCAGAGCCATTAAATAAATAAGTTCAATAATAAAAATAAAATTAATGAATGCCTGGAGACAGTGGGGTAAATACTAAAACGTGCCAATTCGAGTAGAAAGAGAAACAGGATGGGAAAAATACATTTACATGGGGGAAGGCCGCAAAGACGGCAACCCTCAGTTGCTCCTGGGTGTAGGTGAGGCGGCTAGATGTACCCACCGAGCGTTTCCACGGGAGATCAGATTCTAGATATGCGCCCAAGCCTGCGTGTGAAACAACGGTGGCTGGTCCAGCGCCAGCCCTGCTGTCTACGACCAGCCCCGAACTATCAGATGACTGGCTCAGGCAATTCGAGAAGAAAAACAACTCTAGCAGAAAGAATAATAAAAACAATTATTAGCAGGGAGGGTTGGGCGGCATCCCTCAGTGCTGCAGTAATTACATCGGGCGCTACCACGCGTGCCGGCGTAAACAGCTCAAGAGGGAGAATCGCCCGCCGAGCCTCCTCTCGGCCCACGTCTCGCACAAGGCCGCGCCGCGTGAGGAGCTGGGCCTCGCCAGCCGCCCGGAGCTGGGCCTGCCAGCCCACCGCTTCGCCCTCTGCCCCGCCGGGCCCGGGGCCTCCCCAGGCCCTTGCCGTGCTGGGGAGCTTTCCCCGCCGTCGGTGGGAGAGCACACGCCGGTGAGGAGCTTTCAGAAATCCACGCGGTGCTTGGGGTATGAAGAAGAAGAAAGCCGCACCAAAAAAAAACAACCGAGCGGTCTGGTCGCTTAAGAACCTTTTTCTGGGGGAAGAAAACGCAAACCAAACCCCAACCAAACAGGAATAAGCCCCCCACCCCCCAAACCAGAGAGATCAAGTGTTTCCACCTCTGACAGAAACGCCAGCGGCCAAGACCCGCCTCAGCCCAACCCCTGCCGAGAGGGACGAGGTGACGGCCCGGCCGCCCACGGCCACAGGCACGGCGCGCGCCCCCCCCCGCCCCACGCGCGCGCGCCCCCCGCGCCGTTGACTCGGCTCCGTTTGAACCGGCCACGCTCGCGCTCAGCCAACAGGGCGCCGCGCTGGGCCCTGACGTCACGGGCGGCGGGAGCGGAGCGGAGCGGGGCCGGGCCGGCCGCGCGGGCGGCAGCTCCGCCACGGGCGGGCAGAGCTGTCAGCCGCGGGGCCGCCGGCGCTGCCGCCCCTGCTGCCCACGCGTATGTACACGTCGCCCAGGAAAATGAGGGTAAGCGCGTCGGGTGGGTCGCCGCCGCCGCGACCCCCGCCCACCCTGCGCGGGCACCGGGGCGGGGGGACGGCGGGCGGCAGGGCAGAGCCCCGGGGTGGCGGCGGGTCGGTGGTACCGAGGGGGGGGGGACACCCCGTGGCGGTCAGAGGGACGGGGTGGGGGGGGCTTCGCCTCCGAACTTGCCCTGCGGCGAAGCCCGCCCCGCCGGGGTCCCGCCGCGCGGGGGACGCCAGCGAGCGTCTCCCACCGCCGGCGGCGGCGGAGCGGGAGTGCTGCGGCGGGGAGAGAGGGGCGAGAGGGGGCCGTCCGCGGCCCCCGGGGTGCCCGACGACCGCCGCCGCCGGGAGGGCGCAGGGGGCGGCAGGTGCCGCCCCCGAGGAGCCGGAGCCGTGGCGTAGCGCGAGTGTCAGAGGAACGCGTGGGTGACGGGGGCCGCGGGGGCTGCGGACAGAGGTGTTAACGGCCGCCCCCTCAGCGGTCGGGGCCCTGGGCTACGCTGGGGGGGCCGGAGCTGGCGCCGAAGGAAAGGGGCGCCGGTGGCAGCAGCCAGCCCCGCCGGGAGAGCCGGGGCTCGGCTCCCGGCCTTCGCCATCCGGCCAGGAGCCGTCGAGGCTGCTCCCGAAAAGGGTCTGTAAAAACAACACCGGTGCGACAGCGAACGTCTTACCGGAGTTGAAAACACTTGATGGCAAAACCGGCACCCGTTTCCTCCTAAAGCATCTTCTCAGGAGGTGCTGGGTTGGTGGTTAACTTCCCGTAAAGCCCTGTGCAACTTCATATTATTAGCTTGAAGTGCCCATCACAGCCTGTCCAGCCTGAGAAACGGCTTTCGGCTTCATTGCTACGGACCTTAAAAGGGAAGAAAACAAATTGCTGGCGACTTACATAGTATGCATAGCAAAGCTGGCTGCTTCATCATATGCTCCGGTGATTTGTCGGATTGTTGTGTACTGCAAAGCTTAGGCCTAACAGATAAATCTGTGAAATACCGAGTAACCTTAATGCATGTTTGTGCAGAATCCTCATTTTTCATTTCTTTTGATACGCCATTAGATACTGAATTTTCTGTTTTATTTGACTCTGTCCTGAACTTCTGAAACTGAACTCCACTCCTTAGAGTAGTCTCCCTCCTAGTCGCTGTTAAACAGCTGCTGTATTTTAACTTCCCTTATATCTGTGTCACGTACAAGTACATAAAAGTCTTCTGGTTAAAGCCACAAAACAATTCTACTTACCAGCTTGATACATAAGTAAATCTGTCACCTTGATGAACAAGTATTGTTAATACTGATATGTTTTCCTTACCAACGTACCTAGCATTCATCTGAGCTTAAAAACAGAAAAATGTTTTGTATCCCAGGTTGTAAACATGAATGATCGCTCTGGAGAGTTTGAGAGGAAGAATGTGCCTTGCATTAGAAGAATACAAAGTAGTTTTGCTCTGCAGTTGTTTCAAGAGCTACCTAAAACCAAAACAAACACACAAAACCCCACCAAAGCCCACACCTTATAGCATTTAAGGGTTTAGGTCTTTTAAACTAGTTTTTGAAAAATTGCTAGAGAGCACTTAGGCATAAGACTTGAGTGCAGTTAGAAACAGCTGTCAGTTTAAAGGTACTGGTAATGGCCTAATCCTCTTTACCTACCTAAGCGCTGTTCAGAGTGTGATAATATCACATTTGTTTCATAGATGTTAAGACAGCAGCTAAAGAGTTAATGCTGCCTTCTTTGCACTTTACCTTCTAAGCAGTCTTAACTATCTCAGCAGCCCGGGGCGGGGGGGAGAACTGTTTTGATACTGCTGCCGAATAGTATTTTCAACCTTTACATAGAGTAGCAGGATGTTTTGTTTAGCCTTCTGCATGTATTTAAGCTGTAGCCAGTTTAAAACAAACAAACAAACAAAAAACCCCCACAGTTTACTCACAGTTGGTAACTATGGTATACTGATATAGCTTGTGGCCAAGAGGAGGGGGGGTGGAAACCCCAAACCTTCGTGTGGCTTTGGTGTTGCAACAGCAGGTTTGTTTCCTAAGCAAAAATCTCCAAAGAGACTGTTATTCGAGTTGGCTGTTACAGTATATGTCACAGCATTCAGTTCCACCCAGTTCACGGTTTGATGTACAAAAAAAGGCAATTCTGCTCAGACAGTACATACCCTACTGTTGCCAGTGATGTATATGTGCAGGAGAAGATGCACTACTGTCGAGACCTGGATTACATCTAGCTACAGAAGTGGTGAATGATTTATCATCACAAATCAAGTATTTTGGTCAAAGGTCCGACTTCAAAAAGAGGTACATTAAGGCACAGTATTTTTTGTTTGTTTGTTCAGTAAGGCACTGCTTCAGTATCTTTGAAATTCAGAAAGCATTTTGCATGTTCATCCCTGCATAGTTTTATGCATAAAGAGCCAGGGGAAAACTGGGGAGAAAGGAAAAATCAAGCACAGTGAGGAAAATTTCTACAGCTTCTGTATCTACAGCCTTAGTGACATAGATTAAAGTACATTTCAAACCCCAAAGCCAGCTTACAGATGTGTGACTGCTTGGATTCAGAACTTAGCTCGAATGCCCAGGCTGCGTTCAGTGAAATATGTAATTGTGTTTAATGTATGCCTCTGCAAAACCCACACATAAGGCATCCTGAAAAAAAGCCTAACCCTTTCTCTTTTTTTTGCCGCTTCTGCAGGAAACTATGCCCCAGACACCAATATTTTCCACCATGCTTGGTTCCAGTTGTAGTGGACAAGTGCAGCCAGATATGGGAGATAGGTGTGTGGACCCTGTTTATCAGGATGGGAACCTTGTTTCTGGATCACTGGAGGCCTTGATAGAGCGGCTGGTGCCCACCATGGACTATTATCCAGATGTAAGTAGCCACTGAAGGGTTTTGGGTTTTTTTTTCCTTCCCATGGTTTTACTGCATTAGTATCTGGATTGGTGCTTCTTCAAGAAATTCTACCTCCACCTGATTCAAGATTAAGATGTAGGCTAAAGATGCATTTATTTTACTTGCAACATGCATTCACTAAAGATGTTGCTCAATGGGGATACTGTCCTTTCTGGTTTTAAATGAGAACACTTGTTAGAAAGATAAAGCCGTGTTGAACCCAAATGGGTGCCTTAAGAACCAATTAAAAGCAGCATTAGCTACAGAATTTTCAATCCCTCTAAGCTGCTTTAGCTCTAATGCAGCCAAGATTAACTACTAACCAGCTCCTACCTAGGGAAGCAGACCTGAAATCAGCTCTAGTATTTTTTTTCCTTAATTTTCTATGCATCTCCTAGTTAGGCCATCATAAAAAAAACGAAAATAGGTTTTAATTAAAATGCTTTCTTTCTCAAGACATTTTAATGGGCCAGCACTGTAATAATGTATATTTCTGAGCCTGAAAATGATTTTGGAACTGATTAAACATCCTCAGTGCAGTCCCCTGAAGTAAATACTACTTTTAACTCCAAGGCATGCAGTAAGATTCTGAACCTAGGATATTATTAAGAGATCACTTTATCACTTAAAATTACCCTTGTATCCATTAATGAAAGATGTTATTTAAACAAGTTGCCAAAGATCAGAGAGGCTATATAGCATATATTCCATTTGAGCTCTGAAAAAGTGGCAGCTATGGCAGAAGCATCCCAGCTCTTTGTAAAAAGACTAACAAGGGGGCAGGAAATTGCAATCACTATTAACTTGCATGTTGAACTTAACGCCTGCAGTAGCAGGCTGTGCTGTATCTTCTTGTATGTTTCTCAGTCTAATTCATATAAAACTTGTTACTGTGGTTTCACTTCAGTCATGATAAAGTCCCTCCAAGCTCCCACATATACACCACCCATCTTCACAATCACCATGCACATTAAAGGGACTCCCCATATGAGAGTTCAGTGGGTATAAGCGGCAGAATTGCCAGCAATCATCAGTGGAAGATTAAAAAAAGCAAACCCAGGATGTTTTAACATTCCAGTTCAAAGGTAATCCTAAACCTTGCATTTAAATATGGCTAACATACAACTGTACTACCTTTGACAGATGCTGACTTAGTACCAAGTCCTTTATAAGATACAGAGGGATAACCATTGTTAGACATTCAATCTCCGCTCCCTCTCCCTGCCCCCAAATACATATTGTAGAACAGACATGCAGAAGAAAGCAGCGGGTAGAGCCAGTATGATGTACCAGTGGAATAGCTTTAGGCTGCTGTAGTTAAGCCTTCCAATGAGTCAGTTACTTGTCTTTTGTGTGATACTAGAATATAGTTACTTGCTGCTTGGATTTCTGGACTATAGCTAAGTTTTTTAAGGAGTTGCCAATGCACATCCCTTATTGTAACTTGTAACATAAGATCTATTTACAACACAGCTACTCTGAAACTGGTTCCATAAAGTGAGCATTACTTAAGGGGTCTACAACTTATTTTGGAATGCTGTTAGTTTCCATCGTGCTATCCCATACCCCATGCAAGGGAGCATTGCAAACCAAGCAGTCACGGACCCCACCCTGGGAGGCTGCTGTTTAAATAGACAGCAAGCTGACAGCTGAGAGAGATACAACAGAAGCAATCAAGGGAACTCCAGGGACAGAGACATGGAAAACAGCATTAAACCAAATTCATCTCCTCTACCGCAGGACACATGCTTTTAGTTAAATCAGCTCACCCAATTTAGCTGAAAGGATTAATTATAAAGTGAGTACATAAATAAGCTTTGAACAACATAAAGAAGGAGCTGTATTTGAGTCATCCTCAAATCCGAGTTTCCTGTTCCAGTTCAGTTGCATGTTTATACTTAATTTCATGCTCATTTCTATTTTCAGTTGCCACAGAGTGTTAGAGTGATAGCCATTTATGCTGGTATCCTGTCAGAAGAGTGGCCAATACTGTATGTTTAAGAGAAAGGTATAAACACCTCTCAGTCACATGTCTCTGGCTATACATGCAAAGGCAGGCAGCATGGCATCACCTATTAATTTGCACCACGAGAAGCTATTGGTAACCTTAGCAGAGATTACCTTAGTTTCAGAGTGACATATGTGTAAGTTGCAGTATTCATCCAAATGTTTTGATTAGTCCATCTGAGCACCACACTTGGAAGGCATTCCCACCTGTGTGGACATTAAGCTAAAAGATCACAGTAACCTTCCAGACAGAAAAAAAAGGGCGTGGGGGAAAAAGCAAACACAGAGTATCTTTCTATGCTGGTTACAGAGGCAAAACAAAAATGTATTTGCCATGTTGGCAGAACATGAGACAGGCAAGGGAGGACGGGAAAGATAAGGGCCTACATTTGTGTACTGCTCTTTTGAGGCTTGTTTGTGTACAGGGACTTGTTCAGCACATAGAAAAATGTATACTCATGAGACAGAAGAGTTCGGGAGGTTAGGAATGGAATGTACCAGTCTGCAACCCTTGTGCCCAAGCAAGAAAACGTTTCAAGAAAATATTTCACAAACAAGAAGTTCCAGAAAGAGCAGTGAGAGCACAAAGAAAATATTTTTCTTTCTTTTTTTCCTCCTCAAGAAGACATCAGTGCATTCTTGGGTCAGAGATTAACAATTCCTTCTTTAGGCTTGTGTGCTCACACTTTTTTTTTTTTTAACTATAATTCAGATCATCTCTTAGCAACAACTGTAGGCACTAAAGGAATCTGGCTTCTTATTCCCTTGTAAAGCACAAGCCCCTTTTATATCAGCTTACGTTGTTCCAAGTGCAGAAAGGACTTTTTTTTTTTGCCTCTTCTCCTAAATACCTGTCACTTTTGTAGGATAAATGGAGCTTAACTTTCAATCTCATAGCTTATGGAAGCATTTTTTTAATCAATCTTTGTCAAACCAGCTAGCTTCATAGCTAAATTTCCTTCTCCAAACCATCAGCTTCATGATTAGGGGACTGCCTATGAGATAGTGTAGGTTTTTACACTGTTATAACATTTAGCCTATATAGGTATAGTAGTGCAGGTGCATCAAATCACAGAAATCCTTGATCTAGATAAGGCATGTGACATTAGTATGAAATATTTCCTATTCAAAATAACTGTGATCCTAGGCCCCAAGACCTACTGCTAAGCTGAAATGTATGGCTTAGTTCAGCCTGAATTTTCTTTATTGGATAGGGAGTGGCTGTTAGCAGAGAGGCAAGGAGATGGGCGTCAATACTACTGTCAAACCTATGATCATTAATTTGGTTCTTAGTTGCAGTTACTCCTTGTCTATGCCAGCATAAGCAACAAAAGTATGAACCCCCCACCCCCAGTTAGATAACAATATGTTGTAAACCAGCATATCTTGATTGACCATAATGGAACAATTTTGTTTTCCAAAGTAGTGAACCTAGTTCCAGGTAAGTGACTTAAAAAATTGACTAAAAATACAGCAGGTGGGTTCCAGAAGTAATAATAATTTGTTTCTAAAACCTAGTAGTCCAGTGTTGTCTGGAAAAGCACTGCGTGGGTCCAGTACAGATATTGCTGATTAGAGACACATCAGCAACCCTAAAATGGAAAGTACACACTTCTATGGCCATGTATCTTCCTGCACTTGCCAGTTCAGCACTTTTTTGAACATCATGTAAAACATATCAAAGAAACCAAATAAAAGCATAGGCCATCTGGGTCACACTTTTCTTGCAGTATAACAATAGGGAAATGATACTCTGAGTAGGCCTTTCTCAGAGTCACTCTGGATAAACACTGTCCCACATCACACAAACTTCCACCAAGGAGACCAACACTAGAATTGGTACAAGAAGCAAAATTACATCTTTCCTTAAAAGAATGTGTTCCAGCTTATCAGAGCAAAGGTCACTTGCAGGGCAGTGTGGCTTAAGTTGTGGTTCCCTGCTACTTACATGTACAGGCATCTTTCAGACAGGCTTCTAAACTCCCAAAACAAGAATGTGGTGAAGGGATGAAAGTATCAGAAGTCCATAACTTTTTTTTTTAATTCCCCATCTCTCTCAAATGCAAAATATGATAAAAGTGAGGGCTGCTTCATGTTTCCAGAACAAAAATTTTCACACAACCAGTGACAGCTGACACACCCAACAGCTAAATTCCTTTTCCAGATAGTCCAGACTCACAGTTTTAAGTTCAGAGACAACACTGATAGAAATGAATGCAGAAGTTGGCTACGAAAAAATAACAGAGGATAACCAGGCATAGTTTAAAACACAAACAACCCCAACCTCCCCCCCCCCCCCCAAAAAAAAAATCTCACAGCCCAACACTATTCTTTCTCTTGCTTTCATTCCGAATGGGGAGTGTAACAGTTTAGGGATCATTCCCACATACATAAGAATAAAAGATGTGATACGTTATCCCATAACACAACAAAGTCCCCTTTTGTGAATCAGGTTAGCTCTTCAGCCTAATTTTAGTGTCCATAACACACTGCATACCCTACTATAGATTTTTATAAAGCTTCTCCAAAGCTGACACAATGTCATCAACTGTTTCTAGATGTAGGCGTAAGAACTACATTGAATTTCTTTCTTAAATTAATGAACTTCCATTTTTTATCATTGTAACTGTAAAAACCCCCAAATTCTGGAAAAGGACATAAACAAAATACCAGACAGAAGCCCAGTTTCTTAAATTTTCCCAATGTACACTTGTGTGGGATGTTTGCAACCACGCCATCAAGAATGGAGGCCACGCTGTCAGTGTCCTGTCACTGCCCTGGCCACCTGCTCGAAGTCACCAAAAGCCTGATTGTTAGGTGGCCCCAGCTGTCCATCTTCTGTAGGCATCAGTGGAAGCGCTACTCAAGAACCTGATCCGTAATGTCCATCCAGCCAACCCTTCTCCTCCTCTCTTCCTCTCTTCATAAACAATAGAGGAGGCAAAGACTATGGATTAACTCCAGTTCTGATTGTAGAGAATTAATGCTGCTCCTAATTTAATACATGAACCCCAGTGCTAGTAAGATCTTCAAATCAGAATGAGCATTTTAAATGCCTCAGCTATATCACACTCCACTCTTTCCCTAGCTTCCTCCACAAGCTCAGGACAGAGTTGGATGTTTAACAGATATATGCTTAATCTATTATACTGTTCACTTACTCCCAGAACACTGTGACTTTTAGTTAGTTTTATTTTGTTAAAAAAAAAAATTCCTTTTCTCCCTTCTGATATTTGGAAGTTTTTAGTGCTAAATTTATATTATAGGGCACGCTGAGTACTGAAGAAGTGGAAACATTTTTCATTAATAGCATGTTTTATTGTGATTAGAGAGATAAACCCCATAATTTTTTTGAAGTCCTAAAGATACCATTATTGTTTAACTACAAGTGTGTTTTAGAGACTGCAAGCAGCAGAATTTGGTAGCTGATAGCAGAGATGCCACATTTTAGACAGGTGGTCTTAAGTTTTTAGAGGTCTCAATTTACTTGCCAGTCCAAGGTGGTATATGTGCACATTGACTATTTATATGCACACTTAGCTGTGGCCTGCCAAATCACATTTCTAAAAACATGGTGCAAAGTAACAGTATACACTGCAAACATAATGAATGTTTATTGAAATCCATTGTCAAGGAGATCCCCTACAATTTCCTAACTCCAAATTTTGTCAGAAAGCACTTCTGTTTTTCCTTTAGGCTTATGAGGTGCTACTGTCATTACTCAGGAAATTACATTCAAATACGAAGCCAAATTTCAAACACTGAAGCAAGACTAGGGCATGAAGGGATTCTCACTTCAACTGAACTGTCCAGAGTATGATTCAGGATACATTGCAATACAGCTTTTAAAATACAAATGGAGAGGCTATTTCTAATGAGAAGTTATAATTGTTGGCATTTATTAGCAGTGTTCATACTCAAAAGACTCTGAAACAGGCCCCAAAGAAGTCAAGCTTAAAACTAAATTATTGTCATATGGCCACAATCCTTGTGTCAGTGATTGTGGGAAAAAAGGAACAAAAAACCCTCATACATGAAGAAATTACAGCTGTGGTTTGGAATACACATGAAGCAGTTTTCTGCAGCTCAATGAAAAACAATCACTCTTAAAGAAACAAAGCAGCAGAAATAGTGGTATTCAAGAGGCATAATGCCCTACATCAGACATACTTCATTTGTCTTTTTGGCGAGTGATGACTAGTTGGGCATATTAAGTTTGGCATTTTAAAGGGAAATAATTTAGGAATCTGAAAACACCACAGTTAACAGCCTTGAAGCCTACAACATTTCCTTTTTACAGAGCTAGAAAAGACCACCACGTCTCTGGAGGCAGGAAGAATTATAAAAAGTTTAAATGAAGGAACGTTACATTTGTGGTTTATGGAATAGTTTTTCCAAGGAAGACGTATTATTTCTGTTAAAGTTATACAACTCAGGGTTTTTTGGTTTTTTTTGTTTTTTTTTTCTCTCTGCTTCCACAGAGGACTTATATCTTCACTTTCCTATTGAGTTCACGAGTCTTCATTCACCCACACGAGCTCCTGGCTAAAGTGGGGCAGATCTGCATTAAACAGAAGCAGCAGCTAGAAACGGGGACTGAGGCAGAAAAGGTAAATAAAACCATTATGTCCTTCAGTTAGCTGTGCTACTGTCCTTTATTTCCCACTCTCTTTCTCGTTGTAAAGCTAAATAGATTGATAAAGAATAAATTGAAATTGTAATTGGCGTGTGTTACTGGATACACTTTTATTTGGGTCTTTTTCCTTGAAGTACTGTTGCTTCTTTGCTAGCCACAAACATAGGTTATGTACTATCTTACCAGTTGGATACAGCAGCTGGAAATATAACTTTGCTCACGAGCTACAGGTTGGTGCTGTGCACTGGAGCTATGTGTATCTGCCGTGAAACCTGCCCCGTATGTCGCTTTGCACTTTCAGGCTTTCACCTTTCTTGAATCTGATTCCCTCTTCTCCAGTCACCCTCATCATCCTATTAGAGTTGAGTGCTCTGCTGTAGGTTATTGGTGGGGTGTTTTAACTTGATGTAACAGTAAATCAGAAAGTTACTTCTCACGAAAATTAAGGGACGCACTACTTAAAATGGTAGCCTGTGCTGACACATGTGACTGTGCAGTTTTACTACCACCGATTAAACCAAACTGGATCATTTACAGTACGCTCTTAAAACCATCTAAGTCTCACCATTATGGAAAGTGTGTACTGAATGGCTTTTGACTGAAATTGAAGTACCAGAACAGTGCAAGATGGGACACACATAAGAGCTGCAGAAGCAAGGATGAAATCAGCAAGTATTTAAAGACCTAAATTGTTCAAATCCTGGGCACGTTTTGGATCCATTATTCTGTGGTGAGAAGTTACATGCTCACATTCCTGATCTTCAGCATGTTGATAGACCCATTTTGTTTTCTCTTTATTGTATCACAACTGAGTGGGGAGCATAAAAGGTAACCCTGTGGTTTGGCAAAACAGAGCTTTTGACAGCAATACTGACCTAAGGGCTTCTTTCTCCCCTACTATTCCTAGGGCGCAGTCTCATATTATGTCACAAAATTATTCCACAGGAAAAACCAACCACTTAATGCAAACTGGCTTTCATCCAGGTCAGTCCCCTGATCTACTTGCCCAATAGCTATGTAAATTGTTTTGTAGGTGCTGGGGAATTCAAGGGGTCGGGGAGAGAAGGTGCAAGAACCAGTGCACTCAGCTTTGTACACAGAAGTGATAACTGTTCCCATTGCCACTGCCAAACTAATTTGTGACTGAGCAACCTCAAACTGATGCTCTGTAAATTGTAGTGGTTCCTCAGCAACATGTAACTAAACAACAGAGGTAGGAACTTGTAAGAGATGCTGGGGCCATCCAAAATGTGGAATGAGTAAAGCTGATCTGTAGACATATGAAGAGTGCTGTCAGTAGCTAGTGTTAAAATACATATGTGAAATACTTGCATTTAAAAATAATGGGATACAAGATGAAATTTTTATGAATAACAATATAGTTGGGAGATTTTAAAATTAAAACAGTATCTGGGGACTAAATCACCTGGCTGTTTAAAGATAAGATACTAGTTGTAAAGGAGTATTATTCTGGCTTTTCAGCAGATGTGTTAAAAAAATCATGGCTTCCACACTGAAATGAAATAGGATTACATCCTAACAACAGGATGTAAAACAGAGCAGCTCATATTCCAAACACCCACGCTCTTACACCTTCTGCTGACAATTTGGAAATGGGCCTACAGGAAAACCAACAAACAGCAGAGTGACATAAAACATGAGTGTTTGGGAGGTTGCTTTAATTTACATGCTTCGCTGGTTGCTTTTCCTACTATGCCCTTGATCCCTTTCTACCCCCTTAATATAAACTGTAATTTTTTCCTGCCCACTAAACACAAAATTCTTGGGAAACACTACATAAACTTCTGACATCCCTCTCAAATGACTACTTTACTGTCCTCTACTGCAAGCACCTGTATGTTTTAGAGAATAGTTTGGCCACTAGCATTTGCAAACATTTGTTTTTCTATCTGGCAACAAATAAAAGCTCATTTCACACGCAACATATAAATTTTCAAGACACTCTATGTATTCACAGTCATAACTCGTTAAGCTATCATCAGCTACCAGCACCTTCTAATTAAGTGGCTTCGTAGCAGGAAATAGCTGGCAAAAGTCGTTTAAGCAGCTCTGATCATTTCTGATAGAGTTTGCTTATGCAAATCTCTCTTAAGATGAGAAGCTGGCTGACTTGTTGCCTGGATAGCATGAGTTGAAAAAGTGGCAAGGAGCCAGATTTTGAGGTTACACACCACAATACTTATCATTCCTTTGTTTTTGACATTAATGGCTAGCCAAAGAGTCCTACAGAAGACAATCCAGAGCAAAGTGAATTAAGAAGAAAAACGCTCTAGGATGTTGTCCTGGTTTCAGCTGGGATAGGAGTTAATTTTCTTTCTAGTAGCTGGTATAGTGCTATGTTTTTGATTCAGTATGGGAATAATGTTGATAACACACTGATCTTTTCAGTCGTTGCTAACTAGTGTTTAGACTAAATCAAGGATTTTTCAGCTTCTCATGCCCAGCCACCGAGAAGGCTGGAGGGGCACAAGAGATTGGGAGGGGACACAGCCAGGGCAGCTGACCCAAACTGGCCAAAGGGGTATTCCATACCATGGGACATCATGCCCAGTATATAAACTGGGGGGAGTCGGCCTGGGTGTGCGGATCACTGCTTGAGAACTAACTGGGCATCGGTTGGTGAGTGGTGAGCAATTGCATTGTGCATCACTTGTTTTGCATATTCCAATTCTTCTATTATTATTATTATTGTCATTTTATTATTGTTACTATTATCATTATTATTTTCTTCCTTACTGTCCTATTAAATGGTTCTTATCTCAACCCACGAGTTTTACTCCCCCCCCCCCCCCCCTTATTCTCTCCCCCGTCCCACTGGGTGGGGGAACAAGCAAGCGAGCGGCTGTGCGGTGCTTAGTTGCTGCCTAGGGTTAAACCACGACAGAGGTCTTGGAGCCTGCTTAGAGTCCTTTTGGCCACTCATAAAAAAGAAGGGTTTCACAGTTTAAGACGTCAGTTATAATATACAAGTCAGTAGTTAAGCTTGACCAGAAAGGATAAAATTTAACTCTCCATCAGCGCATTAGAGATTGGAAAGACCCAAACAAGATTGTCACAGGAAAAAAGCACTTGTATAGTATTATTCAGTGGAAAAACCTGTTGTTAAAATTGCGGTGCATTATTTCTGCAGCTTGAAGGTATTTTTTTAAACCAAAAGCTAAAGAATAAAGAAATAAAAAGAGAAAGAAGTTAATTTCTATTAAGCTTGTCTTGCCCATCTCAGAATACATAAGTCCCTTCAGAAATTATGATTTCCCTCAGTTTTTGTTACCAATAAGTTCTCCTTTTTAAAACTAAAAAATCAAAACAATACTCATAACCAGGTCATTCTCATTAAACCTCCCTTTCCTACAAGCACAGTACTGCTATTGCCTTCCTTTCTAATTGGTAGCTGTTTCTCAGTCCTGTCTGTCTTGTCTCATGCAGAACAGGGCTGATCCACAGTACTTAAATTAATAGAAGTATTTTTCTTCTCAAAGAAATATTTGTGGGAGAATTATTCCTTTAGACTCCAGAGAGCTCTGTGTTAGGCCTCACAAGGGGAGGCTCATGTCTGGAGTAGGACTACAGAATAAGTAGGTTGGTAGGTTTATTGCAACCATGACAAAACGGAAAACGCGTGCTGCTACCCACATATCTGTGTGATTTCTATCTAGGTTATCACACAATATATGCATCAAGCCTGTCACGCAGCTTTGGGGTTCATCAGACTGCACATGAAACAGGAATCTCATGTTTTGCTATATTAATGTTTTTTAGTGTTGCTCTCGGAAAGCATACCTTATTTTCATGAACATTAAAAGCATCTGATAAAACATTAAGCTGTTTTACACCTAAAGGGTAATTACACAAAGAGTAATATGGTTTGCAGTTTGTCTTGCAACAGATGCCTAGTTTTCCATCATGAAGGAAGCAAACCCCAGCAACTCATAAGCAGATACATGGGATATCAGTGTTCATATGGAGATACTTGCCATGGCCTAAGAAAGGGTTTTGGAACCTTCCTGCCCCCATCCCTCCTTTTTCAGTTTCAAAAGTTAAAAAGAAAGGATAGTCAGGATAATTAAGACCAAAAAACAGTTCTGTAGCAGCTTTTGGTAAACAAAAATGGAACGGGCACATACCTGTTAAGTTTAATTGAATGGAAGCACACTGCCTGCCTAATAAATTCTCCATCACCACCTACAGACTATTATTTTAATAATGTCAGGTTCCATGCATTTCCTAGCAAAGTATAAATTTTCTTCTCCCCAAGGCAGACAACAATAATCTGGAACCCTGTCCCACACTGTTTAGAAATACCTTGAAGCTGGGCTCCACAGGAGTGGCATTGGCAGATATTGCTTTGCAGGAATGCCTACTGCTGGCAAAGAGAATGGTGATGTTTTCTTTTTGCCTTCACTATCCAACTATTCTGTACTTCTCTCACTAGCAGGATCAATTAAGTGCTATCAGTAAAAACAGCTACAAAAAGCATGCTACCAGAATGCAGTTTGCAGCTGTGGAAAAAAAAGCTAGAAAATTCCCTTCAGACTTCCAAGGAGCACTGGCTCATTTACACATTGAGGATTCAAGGGTGTATGCTTTAACTTCAAAGTTCTTATTAATATTCCTGCTGACCATATACCAGTGAGGTGGAAAAAAAAAAAAAAAGGCAAAAGATAGCTTAGTTTTGTTGACTTTTGGCTTTGATTAAACAAACTGGGACATGCTATGATCAGATGATGTTTTGGCAGGAGTTCCTACCAATTCTTGGAAGACATTCTCTATTAGTCTTAAAAGAAAATACACCAATTTCCTGTAGTGACACTCACATGCTAAGTCACCTTCTGTAACCCCTAAGAAGCTGATGGAGAGTGCAATGAGAACAGGGCACTGTGTGTGGGGAGAAGGAACTGCAGCGTAGCGGGACTTCTGTAGCTTACACAAGTGGGGAGGTGAACACAAATGAAAACTTCCTCTTTCCTCAGTGCATCACAAGTTGGGTGGGAGGATAAATATAACCTGAATTAAGTTTTGATTCTTCTTGTTCATTAAAAGTGTTCTTAGCA
Organism: Haliaeetus albicilla; assembly: GCF_947461875.1. Taxonomy (NCBI): domain Eukaryota; kingdom Metazoa; phylum Chordata; class Aves; order Accipitriformes; family Accipitridae; genus Haliaeetus; species Haliaeetus albicilla. The sequence continues at coordinate 13,059,464 of NC_091493.1, forward strand.
CTCTCACTCCCAATTTTACAAGTGCTCCCTTGGATTTACTGATGCTGCTCTCTGTTGCTACGACAGTAGAGTAATTGGCATCCAATTCAGGTTTAACTGATGAAAAGCCTTAGAAGATTCATAGGTAACAGAAGAACTTAGAAAATAGCTCTCCCTCCCCTTTCTGTGGTTGATAGCTTTTTGAGTAAGATCCAATACTTTTTATTTACAAAGTCCATTTTGTTTTAGATGTCATGGAGAGAACACACACATCTTTCCTGTCATTCACTTATCTCAATATACAGCTTAATCTGGAGGGTCTGATAAATTCTGCAGAACAAAAATGTCGTTGTGAATGCTTCTCATCAAAGATGCTTGGTAGAATGCTGCAGTTTATATGCATTTGAATTCAAACGCTAAGGTACTGCTGCCTCAGATAGCATAAATCGGCTTAAGTCCCATTGACTTCAGTCAAATAAGTCACTTAAACTATTCTGTCATCTTTCTAGCTTTACACAACTAACGTTTAAAATATCTTCAGTGTTTGGTAAGAGACGTTACCAAGCTATCATGAGAGCAGGCTAAATCATACTATTTAGGAATCTGGCTCACAGTTACATATGTTCTTTGTTATCCCCTTCAGCTTCTACTAATGCAAAGTATTTTCATGGGTGTCTTTAGTTTTATGTCAGCCGTCATCAGCTAATTTACTCTGCAGTCAGAAAGGTCTGTGGTCAGTAATCAACTCGTTTCTTTCTAGGCAAAGCTAAAATCCTTCGCTGCCAAAATCATTCAGCTCCTGAAGGAATGGACTGAAACTTTCCCCTACGATTTCCAAGATGAAAAATCCATGAAAGAGTTGAAGGAGATTGCTCACAGGATCACGCAATGTGATGAGGTAGGGGTGAGGGGGGAGAAAAAGCATTAAATGGTAAAGCAGTATTTGTCAACCTTTATATATAGCTTATCGTATTATATACAAACTCTTGCTCCTGCATGCAGTATTTTCTAAATGGACTACAGCAGCAGTTGCTGTCAGTGTAACTGCAAGACACGGGCTGAGCAGTGAACTTAACAGTCCATTAGCAGAAACTGTCTATGTATAATCACCAAGTGTAAGAGGAAGAGACAAAATAGTCACAAATGATGTGAAAAAGGGATGTGGTGCAGAAAGAGAAAGGAAAGAACAGTGACTATAATGGCACAATGTAGTTAACTTTCATCATGAATTATGTACCATCCTTTGTACTTTGTTACTACCCTGTACATGTAAGTCCCGCAAGATATATAACTAATTCTATCAAATGTACTCTTGCTCAAGGTGAACATGCTTATTGTTTAATAGTTTGTTCCTAGCTCCTAACAATAATCAGCAACTGTTTTGTTGCTATGTTTCAGGTGACATGCACAGTATTTCCACAGAGAAAGTTATATTTGAGCTCTGCTAGCTAGTCAATCACCAGTCTTAATAGCTCGGGAGTTTCTAGCCTATGATGAAAAGTCTTTTCTGAGATCTAGTTTTCTAAAGCAAATGGATAAAGCAAATTCAAATAAATAAAACAAGGGCTGTTAGTTTTCTGGGTTTTTTGTTTTGTTGATTATTGTTTGTTGGTTTTTTTTCCTCTCAACACTTCAAAGCCTACACTTCTTTCCCCATTGAGAAAGTCACTATAATTACCAATAGACAGAAGGAAGGATATAATCAAGAACTGCAAGGGAATTAATTGTAAAGTGTTTGTATGAATGTGAAGGCTTATTTCTGTAGAAGTAGAAGCTTCTTGTTTTTAAACCCACAACTTCAAGATATTTTTGAGAACAATTAGCAGGAAACAGGAAGACAATTGTATTATGTGTTTTTGTTGATTCAGGTACAGAGAAAATGAAGAACAACAGGTTTGACAGCACTTCATGAATCAGTGATAGGACACAATACAATTAGGTGTTACCAAGTTGCCAAAAGGAAGCATGTCAGTTTCGTTGCATCAGCAAAGCTGTTTACCTGGATGCTACTATGAAAATGTCAGTGCCTTAGTAGGAGGGGAAGAGGAAATAAGATTATAATAGGCCTTCTATTCCCTTTGTAGACAAGGGCAAAGAGGTGTGTGTTGGCAGAGATGCTACTGTGAAAGGGAACTTGGCAGAGGTTTTATTTAGCGTCTGTATCTTAGTGTTTAATTTGTCTATTTGAACTAGAAAGAAGTTGTGGCCTTTCTTTCTCTTCCCCTTCCCTCCCACTCTGTTATGTATGAATAAATTGTCATCTGAGAAAACCACGTCTTTGTGGAGTGGCTCAGTGCTCTGGTCTCTGAGGCATCTGATGACATCCATTAATTACAGCATCACCATATTTATCCCCTTAACAAGGCTACAAGTCAAGTTTGATCAGCAAAGAGCTATGCCACATCTGACCCCTAGGAAACATAATTTGACACTGACAAAAAGCAGCTCTTGCTCTCAGTGTTGTTACCACAACAAACTACCAATATTGTGCTTCAGCAAGGGATTATGGTAATGGCTTGGGGTTTTATTTTGTATTTTAAAGCTTTTCCAAATCCCCGTAGGACACTATACTCCATACATAGGTTAGAAAGTCAACTGAAAACTCACACAAAGCTGTCAGGTGCTTGTCCTAGTGCTATCGGACAGCACACCAAATAACTACAGCCAGGGTTGCGCCCCAAATGAAGTACAAATGTCTTGCTTGAACTCAAAAGAAGGACAAATTATTATACACTCATTGACTTATTTTCCAAACTTGTAAGAAAACACACAGTAAGACTAGCAATGAAAAGAAACTGCTAAAACTCTAAGGGCATTTGTCTAGTATTAAGATGCTAATAAATTCACAATAGCTTAATTAAGCCATAGTTTTTCATGTCACTGCGGTTTTTGTTCACTTTCACATAATACCTGTGATACTTTCACCTGCCTTCAAGTTTGATTCTCTATGATCCATATCCAGAAAGTCTGCTTCCTCCCAGCCACATGGGTAAGTCAGGCATAGCAGCTGAAGTCAAATGATTTCTAATAGGAAGCTCAGCATACCAGGGAGCAGAATTAGCGCTTTATTTTAGTCCCCCACGATGCTCCCTTGGCATTTCTGAACACTTGTAGCACAATATCAGAAATGGCTCCAGCCAGCTGCTGTTGAGCGGTAAGCCAGTTGCCTCAAGATGAGCTACACTGCCTTCAGCTTTTCATTTGATTTCACTTGGGAGTCATATTATTGCCTTGTAAAGCAACATTCTGACACTATTATTGCTTAATTATAGCATGCAATATACAAGTATTCGGTAGTCATCGTCTCTCACATCTGCTACGTAATTTCAGTCATCACTGCACATTAGCGGCTTCTTTGAATGATCACAGATTCATTGCAGTTCTTTGTAGTGCACCCAGTTGCCTGGCAGAAACCAACACAGCATGTTGTAAACTAATGGTTAACCTTGTGGCTAACATCAAGAAAAATAATTTGCATGAAAGCAAGAGAACAATTGTGTAGGAAAGAGAAGGACTGTCTTCGGTAGAAGTAGTTTTTCCAGTAGCAGGAAGAACAGGGTCAGAGGACCTGGGTCATTTAAAACAGTAACAGGAGGGATAGAGGATTAGGAAAGTGATCAAGTTAGCTCTTCGGGGTTGATCTCAGAGAAATGTCTATAGGACACAAACAATCAATGGCAGAAAGAATTCAGCTTGCCTTTGTTGTCAAAACACTGAGCAGATAGATTATATTTCTGTGGCTTTACCAGTATGTATCCTTATAGAGCCTACATTTAAAATCTGTACCTGATGAACAGAAAGGCATTTTAGTTATCCAAGAACATAATGTATACTGTGCTCTTACCTAAATCTTTGGATGCTATAGTTGTTCAAAGCCAAGCCATGATATTCTAGGGGTGTATTCCTGGACATGAAGTGAATTCCCTGGATTCTGCCTGGGCTAGATAGACCTGATCATAGTGGGTCTGATCAGAACAAGGAGGCAGCTTTTTGGCACTTGGTACACAGAGGATCCAAGATGCCTTCGAAATGGGGTACTAGCCAAAAACGGCCACAAGGAGCAGACCAGCCAAGCAAGTGGAACAGAGCTGAGAAGACAGGCAGGTATAACAATGTCGTTATGAAATTGTGTGGGCAGTTAGGACAAGCTCATTTGTCACAGGACAATCAGCTCAGGTAAGATGAAAGAAAAAAGGATAATAGGCATTTATTTTTCCCAGTCAGAAATTCTTTGGCAATCTGCATCTGCAAGAGCTAAAGGTTTTTAGCCGTCACTGTTTCTGCCTTTTGATTAGGAAAATGGAACAGTGAAAAAGATCATTAGCCAGATGACACAGAATCTCCTGATGGCCCTCTCTGCACGGAGCCAGTACCAGGAAATCAGAGAGAAATTCCGGCAACCTGTTACTGACAAAGGCACCATCCTCAAAACCAAGCCACAGTCAACTCAGAAGGACATCCTGAGTGTGTGCTGTGACCCTCTGATCTTGGCACAGCAGCTGACCTATATTGAACTGGTGAGACACTAATTTGTGTGAATTATTTTGTTTTCCATCTACTAAATATTAATATACTCATCAATACGAATTTTGCTATGGCTTCACTGAAAGCCTCCGATGTTTTAATCAAAAAATACCAAGTAATGAACAAGACCAATTAGGTACACCGATAGAAATACCTCACACATCAACACTGTGGGAAGATGAAAGTTACCAAAATGTTCTCCTAACTTTGGCTTTATTGATGCATTTTTCACTGAACTACCTGTTTGTCTGTACAGTGACAATCTCTCATCTCTCCAAACACAGGAAAGGGTGAGCAACATTTACCCAGAGGATCTGATGCAGATTGTCAGCCACATGGACTCCCTGGATAATCACAAGGTACGAGAAGGGGTATGGAGGGAAAAAGAAACAAAGAATAACCAGGGTAAAGAACCTCCATAATTCGAGTATACCCTGTGCAAGAAAGGCTGACATTTTCTAACCTTCTTTAAGCTCGTGCCTTAAAAAATATCCAACAAGATTTTATCAAGACATGAAAAGGAAGTTTATCCTTTGTTATGTTGACTTTACCATGAAACAGAATAGGATGAACATGTGGACTGTTCTCTTACAGTGCCGAGGTGATGTGACCAAAACATATAATTTGGAGGCCTATGACAATTGGTTCAATTGTCTCAGCATGCTGGTGGCTACAGAGATTTGTCGGGTAGGTATTTGTAGAAAACAAGATAGCAAAGCAATCCTGGCCTTAAGGACAAAAGGCAGACAGTGGCCTAATAGAGATTTGAACATTAGCAGTGCAATTAAAGATAATGGCATTACTCAAGCATTAAATTATTTGCATGCTTATATGATTAAGAGTTCATGGCTATGTTTGGCTTTGCATATATTCTCTAGTTTTGTGTAGCTTCTGTAGTAGCATTAGTCACGCAGCAAAACAGAACTTGTGTGGAGTTTGAGTTAGCTCTTCTGGATTTTTTTTTTTTTTTTAAATACATCCATAAATTCTCAAAGATACTCATCTTTAAATGCAGATTTACCAATAAACAGCTGTCCTTCCAATGCATTTAGATATCATTAGCACTGTCATATATTCATTTTTATACAAAAATCAGGAATAAACTTTCTTCATAAGTCTGGAAAGAAAGTAGACTACCAGAGAGGTTAAAAAAAAAACAAAGAGAGGGAGAATAGCCTTATTAGAGATTAAAGTAACTTCTGTCACATAATAAGCAAAGAAATGGAAGGTATACTGCCCCAGAAATGCCCTTTCCCCCCCAACCCCATGTGTATTCTCTGTCTTTTTAGATTCCTATTAATATGCACCAATTCTACCAAATGGGAATTTTTCTCTGCATTCTTGCTTGGTCAGTAGCCCTTCTGTGGAAATCCAGATGCCTAGTGCAGTTTCATGAAGTCCGATGCATTGATCCTAATCTCTTAAGATTCCTGCTCTCACAGAAACTTATTACAAAACCATACCAAGACATCTTCCAGAGCTGGCTGGTATGGCTAATACATTTAGTAAACCAGTCAAACAAAAGGTTTTAGCATACCAAGGGATAAGCCAAGCCATTGACTACTGAACCATTTTCTTTTGATATGGCACAGAAACTGAAGTATTTAGGTAAGAGGGTTTTTAGAAAAAGGGAATTCCCTGGTGAAGTAGCCTGCAGTCGCCACTCAGGAGCTATTTTTGTATAAGCCAGACCAAGCTTCTAGATCTAAATATGGAAAGGATTTTGATGAATGAATGCAATCTAGGCAATAATACTAGCTTTAAAAAAAAAAATTAAAAATTGATGGCTTTTGGAAATGGAGTTTAGAGACAGTGCTATATATTAATTTTGCTTTGCCATTTATAAAAACATCTGCAAAGATGATGTTCAGCATCACTTGCTAGATCCTTTGCATGTGTGGGAATTTGTATATTTGATCATCATCACTACCTGCTCTCAAGAAGTTATTTAAGAGTATACACAGTAAAATGAGAAAATCGGGACATGGCAATTGTCCTCTCTCACATTCAGGTTATGTGCCCCTGATCTTAAGTCTGTCCACTGCCTTCCCCACTTCTTCAGAGGTTTAAATTTTTTGCATATATTCTTTCTGACAGCAGCTTCATGATATCTCTCTTTTCCTGTAACAGGAAATTGCTGACAGTGTCCAGCTTGTTTATACAAGATTCCCCAAGACATTGAACTTTATGTATAAACAAAAGTTTACACTCCCCCACAACTAGACAAATAACTGATAGTAGCACAAATACTTCTGCTATTTTATTGAAAATTAATCTTAACAAAATACCCTCAGGCCTGTATCGTCATAAGATTTAGCTGGACAAAGTTTTGAAATGTCTATTCAATCAACCTGTTACAATGCCTTTGACTGAACATCCCATCCAAAATTCAGGCCATCCCTTCCCTCTTAACGGATGTTAGTTTTTTTCAGGTTGTAAAGAAAAAGCAGCGTACAAGAATGGTGGAATTTTTCATTGATGTGGCAAGAGAATGCTTCAATATTGGAAACTTCAACTCAATGATGGCTATTATCTGTGAGTATCCTTAACAGATGACAAAAGGCACTCCATTTTACAATCTGACTGGCAAGACTATGCTCATACTTGCCCTACATGGGGTACCACACCAGCATGCACACTTCTACAGGGGCAGTATGTACCAGTGACAGATTAACGTATGGGTGGGTGAGCGTTAGCTACAACCTTTGTCAAGCTGAACTGCCTTCCAAAATGTGTGGTGCTGATACATAAACACAGTTAAGTTAGCCCTATATTTTTTCAACTCAGTTGTTTCTTTCTTTGTCTCTTCTCTCTCCATTCAGCTGGCATGAACTTGAGTCCTGTGGCACGGCTAAAGAAAACTTGGTCCAAGGTCAAAACAGCCAAATTTGATGTTTTAGAGGTATGTATAAAGTTTAGACTTTATATAGAAATCTACCAAATAGTTTCATCCAAACCTCTGCTGTGGAATTACTAAGTCAAAGGTCACAGAGGCACCTCTGTCAGTGGTCACCAGCATATAAACATTAGGCAGAACATTTCCTGATTTTTAGACTCCCTACTTGCCTGCAGAGAAAAGTGGCTGCAAGTTTTCTTTAGGTTATTTCTTCCTAGCATATTTTTTCCAATTTAACATCAAGGTAGTTTTCAGTCGAGTGAATGCTGTTTTGCTGCCCTTAAAACTAATTAGAGTACTCCATCTAGTGGAGAGCTGAATGAAAGCAAAACTTAATTGAAATTGTCATCAGAAAGATTGGTGACAGCAAGTTAGAATTTTGGGTTTTTTCCCCGATAGTTATTTATCATTTCCTTTCAGTCTTCCATTAACCACTGAAGCAAAGCATAGCAAAGCATGTAAAGCCAGTACAGAACCCTCCTTTCAAACAAGATTGAAGTTAGAAAAACCTGAATCCAGACCTAATTAGTATAAAGTACTCTATCAAGATAAAGTTTAAAAAGGGGCCCAATGAATTCATAAAGAATGAACTGTCTGATGGTTAGATCAAAGCTTTTTTACTTGACTGCCTTTTCCCCCCCCCCATAAAAACAGCATCACATGGATCCATCCAGCAACTTTTGTAATTACCGCACAGCCCTGCAAGGAGCAGCACAGCGATCCCAGACTGCCAACAGCAATCGAGAGAAAATAGTCATCCCAGTTTTCAACCTGTTTATTAAAGATATCTACTTTCTGCACAAAATACATACGAACCGCTTGCCCAATGGGCAGATAAACTTCAAGGTAGGACTTTGCTATTATGGAAACTGTAATGCTTGTTAAACATTGTACATTACAAATGTTTGCCAGTTTTGAACTTCTAGCTTGTTATATTACCAATTTCTTCAGCACTGCTGTGATCTAGACATAAAGCAGTATCGTTTTCTAGGGGAAATGATTTCAAATTTCTGTGAAAGCTAGTGCTTGCAGTTGCCATGTTTATATAACATATCCAGCAGACCCACAATTGCATATACAGAACAGAATCCATAAAAGTGCTGGAATGCAATTGCTTTCAGTTAAAAGATTAGTTTTAAAATGTACTGAAATAGAGATTATTTTTTGTTAGTTTTACATGAAATGGGACAGATGCACTGCAAAACATACAATTCACATAAGCACAACTGATTGGAATAATATTAATTTGTTACCAAAACTGATGCACAAAAAAGTTGAAAAGAAAATAAGAATTTCAGAAGCCAAACCTCCAGCATTAAAAATTACTTAAGTAATACAGAAATAGTCTAATGTTAGCTAATTGGAAAGGGAAGTTTCTTCAAGGAACATTGTACTCATGCAACACTTAAAAATAAAGGAAAGCACTTGAAATCAAGAAGCCTAAGAATTTTAGTGTACCACGTATGATGGCTGCTCCTCAGCCTTGCACCCTGCCTTACGTTTAAAAGCGATTGGGAGAAGTGGAAGGCAGTAAAGAATGGAAAGTAAGCTTTTCTGTGGCAGCAAGCCATCATATCTGTCTGACCAAATTGTAATAGGTAACTTCACCCTAAATCATCAGCATTAGCTGATTTAACCTCATCAGGTTAGCTAGCTATTAACACTACACACAACCGGCAAATGGTATTTAGCAGGTCTTCAAGGGATTTTCTACAGCTTTTGGAGTCTCTCTCCCTGACTGATAAACATACGTGTCCAAAAGACCACAGCCTGTCAAAAGTACTTTTGAAGTTTTTTGCCATTATTAAGGCTGGATAAGGGGAGGGTGGCACACAGAACATACAAGACAAACCCTAAGCAATTATGCATGCCTTAAAATCCTAGGAAGGAAAGGATATCTATAGTTTCTATATGTTATTTTGATTATTTCTTAAATTTAAGAAGTGCTTTATAAAAAAATCAGATATGTCACATTTCATTTAGGTTGAAAGTTGCAAATGTAAAAAGTAAATAAAAACTATTTACTGACCAGTTCCACTCGCAGGCTAATTTAGAGATACAACACAGAAAACAGGCCAATAGCACTTTATTATATATGAAAAGGTTGATGATTAAAAGAATTGAATGCAAAAGACCAAGTAGTTAGCAGGGATACACTGTTCTAAACTTGAGAGGCTAATGACTGATGAGGAACTAGAAGCAAGAGGGGGAGATGAAGGGAGAAGTAAGAAGAAAGGATAACAAGGAAGAAGACTAAGGGATAAGAGAAGAGGTATGAATAAGAACAAGACTGAGAGGCTCCAAAATTGAAACAAAACAACTAACATTTGAAAGAAAAAGAATATTATTAAAATCATATTTGTTTAACTACCTCATGCAGAAATTCTGGGAAATTTCAAGACAGATTCATGATTTCCTGACATGGAAGCAGGTTGAGTGCCCTTTTGAAAAAGACAAGAAGATCCAGAGCTATCTACTCACAGCACCCATTTATAGTGAAGAAGGTAAAATCCTTTACTGAATATTATAGTGAGTCCTCCTACTTGTTGAAATGCAGACAGAATATGCAGAAAAATTAACATGCAAAAAAATATTTGATAAGTATGTATCATCACTTCCATATTGGCTTCTGTTGAGAATAAATGTCATTATGAAGTCTGCTAAGTTACACCCACTATATTGTAACTTTGGGGGTTTGTTGGTTCACCCCCCACCCTCCCCAGTTAAAGAACCCATATATCTGATTGTTCTTACTTTATTTACTAGCTCTGTTCATTGCATCCTTTGAAAGTGAAGGTCCAGAAAACCACATGGAAAAAGACAGCTGGAAAACACTCAGGTATTAAACTTCTTCAGAATATGAGTCTTTTTGTAGACCTACACAGGCATGCGATTATCAGCTTCCTCCCTCCTATTTGCATACACAGCTTAAGACCATTTTGCCCCAAATATAATTATTTTTTCCTCATAATTCAAATCTGAAAAAATTCAATAGGGCTTGGATTTTGATACAGCTTTTCCAGCCAGATCAGTTCAGGCAGCAAGATCACTGCTGGGACTACGAAAGAATATGCTTCGTTTAGGCTATCAAATACAGTAAAAGAATCTACATTTGTGGCAGTTTTCAGACATGCTTTTCTCAGGGGAACAAATATACAGAGACACCAAAAGGTGCTATCATTTATCATACCTACACACTTACAAATCTTATAAAAGGATGAAATTTTACATGAATACTCTAATTTTCAGCCTACTCTTAAGGGAGAAAGTCTCAATGACTCCTCCCTCCCTCTGAGAGGGGGAAGCACCTCTTCCATGTACATAAGATCAGTTAATTTAGATGAGATTTCTTCTAATACCAAGGGCAAGGCAGAAAGAGAGATTTAGACCTTTGTAAATATGTTAAACATTTAGATTTGACATATCTGTACCAGATAAAGAATGAATGAAGCCGCCTATTTATCCTGAGCCGCAGTTGAGCTACATTATGACTGTATTGTCCTAGACAAGACACTGTTTCCCATTGATCCCACTGTTTTATAGGAAGTCCACGTAAGCTTTTCACTTGTGACACCCATGCAATACACCTTGCATTCAAATCTGATGCTGTTCAGCAAGCGATAGTTTAGGATGACAGAAGAACATATGTTATTTGCCCAAGAGCATCTTAAGGGCCTGAAGTAATGTTACGAAAGTTACATTTTTGTTTAAATTAAAGTCAGCATCTTTATTGGAATTCATAGATGTATTCCAGTTTATAGCAGTTGAAAATCTATCCCTTGAAGAAAGGCTTCCAGCTAACGATGCAAGATAGATCTATTGCCAACCTTTACCAAAACTGTAAAACTTTTTGTCATGATAGAAGAGATGATTTTATTTTTTTACTACTACTTCTTCTAGGACAACTCTGCTTAATAGAGCCTGAGATTTTTGGATCTGATCTGCAGACTTTGAAGCACATCGAATGAACATGTTTTTACAGCGTGAAAGACTTGGACTGAGCTAAGAAAGACCTCACTGGCTGAGGTCTGTTTTGTATATACAGTAACTTTTATGAAATAAAATGTGGTAAATATTTCACATGTCAACCTTAAGGCACTTAAGTGAAGGGTTTTGGTTTTTTATTTTAAATATAAGGGCAGGGCCCTGTTCTCAGAGATGAAATGTATCATGGGAGATGGTATCCCTGGGGAGATCTTATTCTATCAGCATCTAAATTTTTATTTTTTATTACTTCCACCAGAATAAATAAAAATGAAAACACACATCCCAACTTAAGCCAGTGTTCAGGTTAAATACTCCATTGGACCAGTATCTTACAGAACACTCAACATGTCTCTCTAGCTTTGAAGTGAAGGGTCTCTTTCAAATCAGTGATACCACTCACATGTGTTAGTGTTTGTAGAGTCAAGGCCTTAGACATCTGCAGTAAGCATGTTCCTCTCCTACATCAGAAAATAGTGCCTTACAAGGTACACTAAACGATATCAGTACCTTCTATTACGCTGGACTGGAAGTAAAGAAAATAAAAATATGGATGTCTCGAAACCAGCTACAATGTACTTTTTAAATAAAATGGAGAATATGGCACACGAAGTAGAGTATACCTGCCTGTAACATTGATGGTGCAGCAAACATATTTTTGTTACATGATTTAAAAGAGGTAAGATGGGGTAACTGCTGGGGGGGATGCGCGTTTGTGTGTGAGTATGTGTGCGTGCATGTGTGAAGATGCACACGTGTCTAAGTTTTAAGATTTCTGGGAACTATCCTTTAAATTCTGGCTGTCAGAATAGTTTGTGTTTTCCTTTTTAAAAATCAGGGATTTTTTTTGTTTTGTTTAAGAGAAGGATATCTAACCTAGATTATCTCTGCAAAATAGGCTCAATATTTTTTTTCAAAACAGTTCTTGGAAAATAAAAATCATACATGAGCTAGGGAGAGGGAAGTAAACTCAGATGTCCAATTTGAAGTTAAGGCTAAAATTTCCAAAGAAGCTTAAGAAGAGTTCATCACCACTGAACCGGTTATTTAATTCCCTTGGTTCCTTTGAAAATGCTTGTCTGCACTTAGAAACAATTAAAGCAAAGACCAACTTATGATATAAGCTTTTTCAAATATTTTGCAAGCCATGATTAACTGTGGGCCAGAACCCATTGAAATATAAGGGAAAACACTGTAAGAAATTGGTCAAACTTCTGAACTCGGGCCAGTACCAAAATTAGAACTGATCTGTAAACCTGCTAATGCTTACCATTTCTAATTTCTCCTTTTAGTCTTGAGTTTAGACCTAATTTGGCTATCCAAGTGAGCACCTGAGGAGCCTACGTAAAGATTCAAGGTATTCATTTCTAGGAAAAAATATACAGTTCAGGACTTGCTTTCTCACCCGATATCTGAATTAAGAAAAAAAAAAAAAGGCTCAGATTAAAATCTGTTTTGTCTAATGAACAAATTATTACCCATGAATATCTACTGTCCTTTCCAGTAATTGTTCTTTTAAGGCTTAAGGCCTGGATATTCGTAAAGACGATGACTTCAGCCAGACAATTAGATTTTTTTTGTTTTTTTTTTTTAAACAAGGCCCTCTAGAGTTTACAGTGATTATAGCCTCCCTCATAGAGCCTCACAGAGGACTTCTGCACAAGCTTCTTTAAAAATTATCAACTCCAAGTAGATGAGTTTTATCTTACTCTGCCTTCTACTGAAGAAGGGGCAAGACTTGCTGGACCCAGGGTCTGGTTTATTCCAGTCCAGTAGACTCTTCTTGCTGAGTGCCTACAACCAAGAGCAGTGCCACTGTTTCATGTAGCATCTGCAATCACTTAGTAGAAATTATTTGCTGTATTGGCCCTGTAGTACAGTGAAAAATTAAAGAGCCTTCCCTCTCTCCCTGTTCCACTCCCCCCTTGACAAATACTTAAAATTAGAAGAGTAGGTTGAGGTAAGGAAGGGAGATAAATCAACATTTTGCTATTCTCATAGCATTGACATCAAAGAGAAACAAAAGCAAGTCATGCCACGAAGAAAGAAGTAGAATACTGTTAACAGTAACAGCCCAGAAAAGGGGAAGGGATAATTCTTATGATCTGCTGCTATTTTTCCTGTGCTGAAGTACTGACCTTCAGCCCTGGATTAGAGTAAGAATATTTATACTGTATTATTACAGTGTTTTGCACTTTCAGAGATGTTCTAGCTAGTAACATTGTCAGACACTATAAGAGGGATTGTATATCAGCTTTGTTTATGTAATTGAAATTCAAAAGGGATGCTTAAAATTTAAGAAAAAATATATATTTGAAATGCAATTTTAAAACACTTTCTGTAAATGTATAAAAAAAGCTTTCACATGAATGTGCACTTCACTGGTCAATCAGTTCTAGTATATACTTGAAATCAATGCAGTATCCACATCGGTTCCTTTTTATTTTTCCTCCCTCAGTTTGATACATTCCTTAAATACTGTGTTTTGCTATTCTGAGCTGAAATGCTAAATATAAAGCTGTACCATAAAGCAGGATATTCCGTGTTTGACTGGATGTGCTTGCATTAATAAAAAAAAACTTGCTTCAACCAGGCTTAACTTTTTCCATGTTTATTTTTCACTTGCAAACGGATCAAGACACAAACGAGCGGCTGAACGAGGTGAACCAACTGTGGAAGGCAATACAGTTGCTATGAATCAACAGGTTACTTTCTGACTTAAAAAGATACATTATGAAATATTTAAATATCTTTCAACAAAAGGCAAGAGCAACACTAAGCCAACAATATGCTGCTACTTCTAATGTGCTCTCTGTAATAGTATTTTATGGGTTTGATACAGTGTCTCTGCCAGGGAACATATTCATTCTCTCAATGAAAGTGATGAACAGTTCCACTGTGTAAAAACATTTTTCGTGTCCCAAGAGTTGAATTTTGTTTTTTTCCTCCCACATATTTATCCTTTTACCAGAAAAGCACAGAAACGTTTGCTGGCAGCAGCAGACTACAAGGTTTCCTGTCGCAAGATTCTGTTGACATTTCAACGCTCCAGGACGTTTGGTGGCAACCACTACCCTTTTTCATGCCCTACTTTACAGAAGCAAAGCCACTTCTCCAAGGTCACATAGGGACTAGACAAGCACAGGCCTGTGAGGAGAATCCAGCTTTCCTAACACACTGCCCCAGTGCTACCTACCTCCTTTCTCAGGAATATAAGCCTTTAAAAAAATGTTAGATCTTGCAAGTGCAGGAGATCCAGAGGTACCGTAAGCATTTTTAATCCGTTGAAAACTCTCTGGGGAAATTGTTTTGGTAACCAGACATCCACAACAGACTCCCAGAGTAGAACAGTACTACTTTCAGTCATCATGGCTCATTAGAAAAGATAATGATGTTTACCAGCATTAAGAGGATCAAGCAGATGAGTCTTCCTGATGGCCAGTTTACACTCATAATTAACACCCGTATAACATCCTTGAAGACTCCCTTCCAATTATGTCCCATCCAGTCATTAGGATAAATAAACTATTTACACAAGCATAAGAGTAAACAATAAAATTGCTTTCCAGGCACTTTACTGCCATTAGAGCACGGCACTGTATGACAAGCAGTAACTCAGCACCAGTAAGGTATCTTTAGTTATGTTAGCAACTTGATTTATCAAGTTAATAGTTCCCAAGCAGCAGCTTTCTTCTAGCAAAAAACTCAATTTACCAAAATTCAACTGACTAGTCAGCTGACAACTGATATTAGTAGTACATCTTTTGGAGACAAATCAGTAATTCTTCTGAGGAGGCGCAGACAGATCTTCCCTCTTCAATCTGCAATGTATATAATTTTATCAGGGCAACCCCAGCTTCCCAACTAACCACAAAAGCCTGCAAACAGCGTGTGGAAGCACAGTTTTGTCTTATAGTTCTTGGCAGCTATTAAATGGCTGTATGCAGAGTGAGATATTTAAAAAAAAAAATTAAAAAAAAATCAAGTTGCAGAAAGACTTTATCCTAAACCATTAGTGCATGCTATCGAGGAAGTTTCCAGACCAGTGAGCATGCAAATATTAGCAATAGTTGCTTTCAAATTCTTCCTTCCATGCTTGTCCCTGGAAAGGCAGAGATAACTGGGTATGCTCTGAGGTTTCAGCACATCTCTACAGGCCTCCAACAGAGGTTCGGTTTCCTTCACCGCTCCTCAAGGCGTGCCTTGGGCTTTGTAAGAGAGAGAAACAACATTTTGGGGTCTATTTCTGCAGTAATTTGGAGGTGCAATATAAAGTGTAGCCATTTCCATAATGTTATTCATAACAGCTAGGAATTTAAATGTTTCTAGTATTTCCAATGTTGTAAGCAATTTCTAACATCAGCATTTTTGTGGCTCCTTGATACCACATTCAGCTTTTGCACAGAAAATGGATGCAGTTGATTGCTGCAGAATAATTGTGGGATGTTAGTTTATTTCATAATGAAATATTAAAAATTCAAGTTCTGTCATGCAGGGACTGCTGATACAGCCTCAGACAGATACTCTGCCTTCTCCTCAAGAAGTGTGATGAGGAAGAAATTCAAACCACCAGGAATTAGAACATTAATTTAAAATACTAAGACAGTAAATATACTGTTTCTGATCTACCAGGATGAATACCTTAAGATATTAAGAACACTTAGGCTTCTAACAACTAGTAAGAAAAAGCACTTCTATATAAAATGTTCTGTAAGAAACACTGTTTGGCAAAACCAGTATACAGTTACTTGAAACCATGAGTAGCACCTACCAGAAAAAAAAAAGCCAAAACCACCCAACAAAACCCCCAAAACACAAACTAAACACCCAAAATGCAGGGCTGTTGCCATGCAGAGGATTCCTGTTAATAGCCCCACCTCAGTGCGAGGTGCAGAGACCATTTCACAGGATTGAAAGAAAGCTGAAAACACACACAGGCCAAAGCACCAGTTTCAAACATCCCCGCCTAATTTGGGTCAGGGAGGAAGGAACTTTAAATTTAGTGGAAATTTGCTTCCAGTCTTTTATAAATCTTATCTAGCTTCTTCAGATTAAGCAGATATCTTAACCTTAAAATTAATATAATTCTGTTTGGAGGCAGAAGTCCAATAAGATCCAACAGAACCTCATTACACAGACAGAAAAGGACTTAACATCTTTTTAATTGCTATCACATGAGCACACTAAGGCCTCTTCTGATTCTGGGGGCTATTAAATTCAAAGAATCTTGCTATCCAGCAGTGTCGACATTGAAAGTTTCCTTTTAAATATTTAAACAACATCCAGTTGTTTACATTCAATTCAAGGAAGATATTACTAACAACACTCCACCTCCTCAGATATCTGTTAAAACGGAGAAGTGCAACGTATCATCAACTGCAGCAACAGAGCACTGGGGGACTCAGCAAGCACAGCTGTAAATGACTGACTTGATTGAAGTCTAACACATATAGCACTAGCAGAATTTAATGAAGCATTAAACTATTCATGTCTGTGGACATTATAGCTCAGTGCTGAAGAACCTGTCTCAATTTGAAAAAAATCACTCCTAAAGCACTTCAAAAACATAAAATCCAAGCAAGTAATAAATAAATCCAAAAATCCGAGCAAATCCAATTTTTTTTTTTCCAGATGCCTCTTATCTCACTTCTCAGAAATTTCACAGTATCCAAGTAGCCCAGGAAGAATTTCACAGGAACCCAGCAGCCAAAAAGTCAAACTGACAAGATTTTAAAAGCAAACACACACAAAAAACCCCCAACAACTACTCTACGTGACTGCATTTGCAGGCCAGAACACCATCCCAGCTCCTCCCCAACAGCTGCACGGCCCAGGAGAGCGTGCAACTTGCACACTCAGAGTAGCCTAAGCTTTGATCTCTTGCTAAGCTCCCCTCCATGGCGTACCTGGGCACGAAGCAATCTCAAAGGTTTTTCTTTTTTTGTTCAAACTATCTCTTTAATATGATCATTTTCCCCACAGCTTGTAACGAAGTCAGCAAGAAGCCACTTAAGCTTGCGTAAGGCTGCAGGAAATCCCTGCAAGAGCTCAGGCTCTCCCCGGGCCAAAGCCACCGCTCTGCCTGTTCGCGCGTGTTTCCACAGCTTCGCCTCCTGTCTTCTCCGCATCCATCACACCGTGCAAACGCACACCACAGCTTCGCGCGGGAGAAACTCCCCAGTTGTTCCACAACCCTGAGTGACTCTGCTGCCCAGGCGCCCTTGCCACCGCCTTCAGCAGGAGCCACCCAGGTCATACGCCATAGCATCGGAGGCAGGTTTGTAGCCTTTACGATAAGTTTTATTTGATTCCCGAGACGTTTTTCTTTCTTTAAAAGAGCATTTTTAGCAGCAGTCTGGGCCCAGTCAGGTGCTAGCGAAGAGCACGTGCACCCCCCACGGACACGCAGATGCCAAAGCAATTGCAAAAAATGGTGGCATTTAAGATCGGACACGACCACAAACACAAAATCAGCTCAAAAAGAGTTTGGTAAGCCACTGGCATTGCAAATGGCAGGAATAGGTTAACAGCCTCTTTTGCATGCAATTCAAGTACAGCCTGCGAAGCATTCTACCTGTGGAAGAGAGTAATAAAAAGTGATAAAACCTTTAACTAAGTTCACTTGCATCAGCAAAGGGGTTTTACAGCAATTAGAGTGAACGATGAGAGAACGTAGGTCAAGAGACACAAGTCACACGAGACATACAAGTCCTACAGCTACAAGGCAACCTTGAAACTGTTGGGGTTGAAAACGCTCCTTTTGAAAAACTCACCACACTACATACAAACTTCCAGCAGCTCAGGTAAACAAGTTGAATCACCACAAACTCCTACCTAGGCATATTTCAAGTTTAGAGAGACTTACTTCACTTATCCTAGAACAGGACTAAGCTAACCAAAACAGGACTGTGTTTTAATACAAGCTTATGCAAACATTTAGACTTAAACATAGAAGGGATTTATTTAACATTCTACCTTCCATTCAGAAGTACTTTTGCTGCACAGTACTGCCATACAGCTACACCACCTGTTCTTCAAACCCAGCACAACGTACCCTTTGCAGAAGCATACAAGGTCTCCATGTTAAAACACTGAAAGCCATTCCCTTTTTGGTGCAATCTCAGAGCAGTACATCCCAGAAAATTCAATAAAACATTTACCTTATTCTAAGCCAGGAGAGAGACGACATTGCTTGGGAAAGCAGTAGGAGAACCTTTTTCTGCTGGCTTCAGATACCAAATGAGAAAAGCTAATTATTCCACAAGGCCCTAATTAAGCGTGCAGCTGCCACCGTTACAGCAAACACAATAGCTGTGGCAAAGGCAGCCCCTCACAGGGGGCTCAGGGTGAGGCCCCAAAAGCTCTCTTCTAGCATCACCTGGCATTAAGGGGTAGTGCTGCTCTGCGCCTCCCTAGCGGACCTGTGGGACCGATCTCTCAGCTGAGACAAATTCACCAGCGGCTGAAGGAAATCACGATGCTATAATTTACAACAGCTGGAAGTCTGGATCCTGGAAAGTCAGCCAGCATAGGGGAATTTTGTTTGCAGGGGGGGTGCTTGTCCCTGCAAGGTGTATCCTGCACAACTGCCCTGTGACTGCAACAGCCATGGGGCCCAAATGCACTTCTCGTTGTGATGTGTTTGGAAAAATTGATACTATATCAATAAAAGCAGAGGTCTGCAGAGCCAGTGCAACCACAGAAATGCGAAAAGCAGCATTTTATCCTAGTCTCCTTTGCTGTACAGCTTTTCCAGTGAAGAAAGAGGTGGAGCCCTTTAGTTTGCAAGCAGTCAGGCCTGGCGAGGAGGAGATGAGCATCGTGGGGGCATGAACCAGCCACTGCTTAACTTTAGCCATATCCTGATGTTCCTTGTTTTACTTCACAGCTGAGTAAAAACTGAATGACCAGTCTCTTTAAGATGTAGTTGGGGGTCACTCACACAGCAAGGGTGCCTCAGGCAACAAAAGCCAAACCCACCTTGGCTACACAGAAAGCTTTTATCATTACACCCGTGCAGTAGTCAAATGAGTTACTACATTTATGCTGAATCATTATTTTAAAGGCTATTTGAAGTTCTTTTCCTTTCATTCACTGATCTGACAAAGCAAAAAGCTATTTAGTTTAATTCTAAAGTTTCTATTCACGCATGCACTGAAAAACGTCAGTTCAAATACACGTCTGCATTCAGATACAAGTAGTTAGGGCTTACCCATCACTTCTCTTTCCCTCCTTATGGAATCCTCCAGTCTTAACTATAGTTTACAAAGAAGTTTTGAGTTTCATAGCTGTGTGTATCTCAAAGTCTAAAGGGTCACTGGCTTTTATGAAATTAAAAGAAAAGCCACTAAGTATTTTCTTCTGCATGCAGTGGACCCAGAACTAAGTATCTCCTTGTACTTTTTTCCACTTTTCCATCTGTATTTTCTGATTTTCCAAACCAGTATCTATTCGTCCCATCGAATGATATATTTTTAAACAAATTCAAGTTTGCAAATTCAAAAGCACAACCTGAATTCATTCCTGTAAAGGGTCTAACATAAAAGTATGCCCTGAACTAATCTCATTTTGACTTCCCTTAATCAAGAACACTTCCCCCTCCCTCCACAGACTGCAAGTTCCTTTGAAAAGGTTACAATTAACACAGATAGCATAGAACAGCTAAAAAAAAAATTACATCTCAATTCAGTGGAGCATGTTCCTATTTAAACAAATGTTACTATATTTACTACTCTAACACTAAAATGCAGTGACTCTGCCAGCAAAACAGAGCTGGCTTTTTTTACACTTGGACCACAGCTTAAAAAAATGGGAAACGTGCATTACATAAACAGCATCTATCAAAACAGGAGGACGTGGCCCAACACCCAGCCACGCAACCTGAGCGCCGACCCTGGGCAGACAGGTGATTCTGACTCCAAAGCATAATATTTTCATTTATCTTTGCAGTTCCCCAGCAGCAGGCAGCCCAAGCTGAACAGCATGGGTTTTATTCTCCCTCTGCAGGCAGAGCACGCCTTGGGAAAGCCAAGAGCAGGTCTCCTCCGCTGAGCCAGCCATGGTCCGTCCATGGCAAACACCCATTTCCGACCCCCTGGAGCTGTGCAGGTCGGAGCCGTGACAACTGGTAACAACCCAAGCGCACCACTCAAACCTCGATGGTCCTCCTTTCTCCAGAAACCGCCTGTGGCTCCAACCGAAGGGCCTTGGCCCGTCGACCTGATGGGTTTTGCATTTGCACGGGCTCAGGCTGGAGGTGACCAGCAATAATGTCAACTCAGGATCAACGCTGGAGCATTAATAACTAAGATACTGAACTTATTCTGTGCACAGAGACACCCCTGGGGCTTAACTTCTCCGGCAACTAACTCAATGCCGTGTTTGTTGCTAGACTCCAAACCCAGACCAAGGCTCCCAGGGAGAAGGCACGCACCGGCTGGCGGGAGCTTCTCCCCAGCGGGAGGGCAGCGATGCCGAGGGTGCAGCCTGCAGCCCGACCCAGCAGCTGCACCCTTTGCACGGGCTGCAGCCTGAGGTGCAACACACGACTGCGGATCCACATGGTAATAAAGTTATCTCTGCAGTCATCGCCCCCCCCGGCAGTTACAAGCTTGAGACTAGGCACTTAGCTAACATTTTCCAGCCATTTAGCCAGATTTATGCCTAAAGCAACACACAGAATAGATTTTATTATTCAAGTGAGAGATTTTCATATTTGAAACATGACTAATTTCCTCCTTTTCTTGGATGCAGTTAGCAAACACCTCCAAGGAAGAGTTACACGTTTATTGGGAAAGAGCAAACCTACCCTGCATTATAGCACGCAGCAGTAACCGGAAAACAGCTACACAGCTGTATACAAACATATGCGCTCGTATCACATGCACGGCCAAAATGCAGTCAGAAAGAAGTTCAATACACCCAGGTTCCTGAAATCACTTGTAAACTCACTTTCTAATAAAAGGCTTATCCTACTATTTCTGATCTAGTCACATTATGGAGCAGAAGCAATGGCGTGCAGTCAAACACCTGCTATGGGTAATGGTCTTAAATTACTGCTTTTTGCCATGAACTTCATGTTGCCGTAACAGTTTACTGTATTTCGGCATGAAATATTATGACAAATACAGAAATAAGAAAAAAACCTAATCCATCGTACAGAGTTCAGAAGCGGAGTCCTTTGCGGTTTAAAGCCAGTTCTCAGAGCCAGTAAATAGCAGAGAGCAGTTCCTGCGCTGCCCGGCAGCCCCCGTCCCGCGCGCAGGGTCTGGACCCTGGGCTCTCCCTTGCCAGGCATCACCGCTCAGCCCCACCGCCGCTCGGTCAGCCCCCATGGCTCCCCCGTCGCCCAAGAGCCAGGACTGGAGCTTATAAAAGGTTGAAGGCTTTAAGGCACAGAGTTGGAAGGCCTAAGAGAGGAGCCACACCAAAGAAAAAATAGACTAGGTTCATAAGGAAGGTAGCACGCAGAAAGAGATGAACCATAGTACAAGAAACATGATGTGCGGTTTAAAGAGGTGAAGAAAAGAGCCATGCAAGCTTTCAGGGTATAATATATTCATACAGCACACATCATAATTTCTTTTAGGTATGCTAAGAACTTGGGGAAAACACACTGCTCTCCAGATTCAGACATTTTTCTGACCAATGCTGGTCAGTGACTCAGCTTTGCGTTAACTGCTCAGGAGCATAATTAAAGTGTCACTGTCATCCACAGCCACACAGAAGTGAAGACACTTGATCAGTTAGCTGGGGTAATGCAGCAGTTAACTGATAACAACTGCAAAATTTGAGTCCTGAAATGGGCTCTACCCATGCCTTTCCCCGAGGCTACAGCAGAGGAGCAAGAAAAAGGGAAGCACTTCCAGAGGACTTTTTGCCAGAAAAACTCCCAGACAAAGAATGATGAAAAGCAGAAGAGGACCAGGAAGGCAGTTGCCATGTGGTGATCTTATGATGTATTTGTATAAATCTGAATAACTTTTGGAGCAGTACACTGAACAGAATCATTTTCTCTGCAATTCATAGGTCTCAATCTTTTCTCTGTCTATTTTGGGATTACTAGGGATATATAAAGCATCCTGTCCTCTTCTGGGGAATCCCTGTTAAAATAAACAAAATAATCCACCTGCGTAATATTCATCAGTTAACTCAGTTCAGTGAGGGCCTTGCTTACAGAAAAACGTTGCATCTTACTTTGAAAAAATACCTATTAATTCACTGAGGGACAATCATTATCCAAACTAAGAATTTTAGATATCTTTTTTTAGCTATATAGTCAAAGCCTGTAGCCTACCCCAAAAGAAAAAGTTAAAACACTTGAGAATTTTGATTAAAAAACCCCAACTATTTTAAGGTTTAATTGAGAGCTGTAAGTTTGACGTAGTTATTTATAATTTTTAATCTAATTATATAATAATTTAGAGACAAATGAGTAGGTAAAATGGTAAAGTCATTAGGGAACATGAACTGTACAGGATTAGTAATAATTCCCTGGAAGTGCAAGTTTTAAATCATGAGTAAGAGCTTTTAAGTAACTGATTTGATTTCCATTGTCAGAGTTGCTAATAAGCTACTCCACAACCTGTAAAGCAGTATTAGAGCCGAGCATTTTCCTGCTGTAAACGTTCTACAGATTGACTGTTAGCAGTAAAACCATCTTCCCCGCAGATGCACATGGTGAGGCATGTATACCGAATCCAGTACCACGCAGCCGCAAAACACATCCGAGGAGATTCCATGCTTAAAATTATCCTTGCTCTTGTTACTACCATTGAGCTGCAAGTACCTCGCATCGACTTAACACAGCACGCAGCGCATAGCAGCATCTCTGGCTTTTGTAACGAATGCAATAGGTGATGGTTGCCTCTGCTCCTAATGAGCTGTCCAGCTGATGTGTGCCATAGCAACATGTTCTTACACAGGCAGTTAATGCAGGGAGCTGAACTACAACATGAGAAAGACCAGGCCTGCAAGGGCCCCTGAAAGTTCAGGAGCCCTCAAATAATCAGTCATTTGGACTACTTGTGTCAATACCCAACCCTGACATTAACTATTTCTAAGAGTTCTGACTTCCTTTTAACTCCAATGCATTCACTTCCACATCTCGGGATGCTGAATGGAAAAAACATTTTCAAAAGTGGTTCCTGTTGACTGCATTCAGCTCCAGACTTCCTTGATTGCCTTCCAGCATCGACACCGTAGACTCTTTTGGATCGCACAGATGTGGACAGGTGACACTGTCCTCCTTCCTCACCATTGCTGATAAGCACAACCCCTCAGTGGAAAATAGCAGAAGGCAAGAGATCTGGCTATCAGCATCAGCAGCCTGCTATGTTCCTAAAACATGATAACCGGATCCTTCTGTGGTAGTGGCTGAGCCGCAGCAATGCGTAACACCTCTGCACTACCTCAGTATCCATCCCAGCATGTGCCAAGCAGTGGTGGTGTCAATGAGAGGCATTTTTCATGCTTATTCTTGTGCAGCAGAGCCAGGACAGCAGTAGCAGCTGAAGTTTTAAGGGCTGGAGTCTCAGCAGAAGGTCGCACTCACATCTTTACCCCAAATCATTATGCCTATGTATTTAATCTTTTCCTCACTGGTACCTTGTTATTTTTGTTAGGAACCACCAACATATCTTGAAGTAAGATAACATCTGGTATAAGTTTAAGTTGTCTGGGGGACTAACTCCGCACTTTCGTATCTGGTCTGGGTAGATTTCACTTGAGATACAAAACTGAGCTGGTTGAACTTCTCGCTGCAAATACTATTACTTGAATCCGGTGTGTCACCTGCCTTGTAAAATATTATTGTACAAACTTATTTCAAAGAAACAGCTTAAAACAATTTCTAAAATGCAGAAATTCCATTTATTATACTGAGAATATCAATTGCAAGAAGTCTTGCAATGCATTCTCTTCACTCTAAGTACAATACAGTACACTGTTCTCCACAATAAGTTACATAAAGGCAAATTTTATGTACATATAAAAAGGATCAGTGCCCAGAACTATTTGCACAGCGTATCTGCTATTCAGAAGCCAACCATTCAAATCTTTAGTTGCCTTCAGAATTCTTGAAGCAAACTGAATTCATGAACAGATCTTAATCACCCGGTTTGAGAAGGGTTTTCAACTAATTTCTAAATTCAGTGGAGACCATGCAAACGGTTTAACCACAGAATTAGCGTTCTCAGCATTCATTCTACAAACAAATGTATTAAAAATGAGGCATGCCATATGGTAGCATATAAGACAACATGGAGAAAAATGACCTGCCTGCATTTAAACTGTTTATGCATCCCAAAATACCCAAAAGGGAAGTAGCGAAGTAGTAGTGCCATTATACAAGGCACTAATGAGACCACAGCATAATTCTGCTTATGCATGCTCAAAAAACAAACAAACAAAAAAAACCCCTAAAACCCCCTCAACTGAAAAAGTGAAGAATAAGGCTACTAGGATAATCAGTGGAATGGAGAGCATTGTATGAAGAAAGACTGTAATAGCACTTGCTTTTTCAGTCACCAAAACACTATGAGTGTATGACTGCCTTCCGAAAACATGTCAGGAAAATACCAGAAAAAGAAAGCAAAAGGACAATACCGGCATAATAGCAAACGGGCCTCTAATAAATTTATATGGGAATGGAAAGATGGTTCCTCAACTTGAAGGACGAGATGTACAGGCAAGGCCTTTGAATAAGGAGGAGTGGGGCCAAAACTCTTTAAACAAACAAGTTTAATAGCATAGCTCAGTTTATAGAAGGGATTCTGTGATGTGACATCTACTGTGGGAAAAGACCAGACCCAGAAACGCCCAGCTGGAATGTTCCCAACTTGCCTGATCCACCACCGAGATAAGAAGGTGGTGTCTCTTTTGCAGTGTGAAATTACATTATATGCTCTAAAATTCCACTTAAAAAGATTTTCATTCCCCTCATTCACATGAATTATTCTATATTCAACCACGTGAATGTCTGTTAATAGAGCAAATGTGGCCCTTGCTGTGAAATCAGCAACCTGAACAGTTGGTGTACCAGTCATGACATTCTGTATAGCTTTCAGGGCGAGATTCTTTTTCACACCTTTCTCTTGTTTCTACAAGTGTATTTTAGTCCTTCTAAAGTCACAGCACAGTGAGCCACACAGACTGAAAATACTCAAGACAACACAAAAGATTATTTAATTTAATTCTTAAAATAATGCAAATATAAGAATTGAAATGTACCATGTGGAAAATTGTTGGGTTGTACATTCCATTGATTTTTTCCAGTCGATACTGAAGACACTTTCCTTGAACTACACACGCTTTCCAATTTATTTGAGGTGCTTGAACTTGCAAAGTATGTAGGTAATAGCATATCAGTCAAAGCATTACTCGGAAATCAAATAGAAGAACCAAAAACCCTCTAGACTCTTCTTCACTGAAAAAGAGAGGCACTGCATTTTTAAGCTGAATTAAGGCTGTAAAATGATGCTGGTTCATTGTGAATTTGAAGTCATCAAATATCACAGGGGTGACATTTAACCCACTGCTTCGCTGTTAGTCCTGTAAGCCTGCTTACGGAGGTGAGTCTCAATCTCTTCCCTGAAGACCAGCATCCCAAGGTGCGAGTGAGAGGCCTCGTTCATGGCTTTGGACTGGATACACATGCGATACTGCTCTGGAGTGAGTTCGTCTGCACAATGTTTCTCGTGCCAGAGGTGAAAGAGACCAGGGACTGGTGTCCTGATCACAATAAGGTCACCGTGCAAGTACTTTCTGTAAAGGTGAACATCCTCGCCGCCCCAGCCTTTCACTTCCAAGTCAAAACCCCCTACAAAAACAATATCAGAAGATGTTATTTTGGCACACAGGCTAGATGTAAGGCAAAAAGAGCAACACTCCTTGTGTAACATATTACCAAATCTCTACAACATACCAGAAATTCTGGAGCAATTAACTTCCAAGTTCTCCATGCCAAAGCATGCCAAATTGAGGGAGAGGAGCTTCAAGCATACCACATCCTTTGCGGTGGAAACTACCCAAGACACAGATCATGCACTGCTGGCTTCAGAACGTCTCTTAGAACAGTGTCTCCAAATCGCATTATGCATGACATCCCATGTGACAGCTGCAGAAAACTGTAGGCAAACCTCACTGGCTATACTTTTGGGTTATTTTTAGCAATCATAATGGATTTTAGCAGCTGGAAAATGAAGCAGTCATGCACCATATGAAAAGCCCTCTCTAAAAATGCCAGCAATTACTCCCTAGGTCACAACTCAGAAAGCTGGATTAAGTAAAGGAAGCTGTTCTACCATTTTAAGTTCTCTTGCCTTTCCAGAACCATAGTGAAAATCGACCTAGACTCATGCACAATTTCAAAACTCTAGAATTATGAAGTCTTTATTTAGCATATACCATATACATGGCAATATGACTGCTATTAGAAATCAGCCCGCATTCAAGCCATTATACAGCACATATGGCTATATCACTACACCTTCTGGCAGACTATCTTCAAGACGGTCTTCCAAATTTAAGCACACCAAGCTGTTCTCAATTTTAATAGCATGCCACAAGGCGGTGCCAAAGCATACTTCTAAAGCCTCGAACAACTATATTCAACTACTCAAGGTTATTTAAAAGAAAGAATTTGAGAGCTTCTTGTCTATGTTAGTGGTTTACTTGAGGGATGTGTTTCTTAAACTTGATTAACTTGCTTCAGACAGTCACAAAGAAAAAAAAAAAAAAGAGTGAAATGTTGCTGCTAAAAAATATTGTGACTCAACAAACTCATCAGATGGGACATCAACTTCTAGAAAAACTTATTTATCTCATTGGTCAAACTTGTCAAGCAAGTCTGACTGCTGGGCTTGGGAAAATAATAAACGAAATAAATGCATTACTCTCCTGTTGTTAAATAAGAACAGAGAATTCAATTTTTAAACATGCAAATTTATTTTTTTTTTACAGTTTCATCTTACCAACAGTCAGAAAGTCTGTCCGATATTGACAAGTCATCCCAAAGCCAAAATCCCGCCAGAAACCAGAATCCTTCTTGTGTACCTGCAATTTTAAAAGAGTATCATTTTGAAATGCAAAATACATTGAAGGAGGTACCTTGCACTTGGTTTTGTAGAAAGCTAAGCTCTTCCGATCATTTGCTCAGTGCAAGATACAGCACATATACTTCTAATAGTTCTGTATCATGCACAGATGTGGGCTTCCTAATTACCTGCTGTTCACTTCACCCTTTGCCATCCGATCTCAAATACTTACTCTCATTGCAGTTTCCACATTTATCTTTCTGCCACACCACTTCTATTTTCTATTATCTGCAGAGACCAAGCAGTAAATTTTTGGTAGTCTATTGCCAAATCATCTGTTCCTGATACTCCAATTCGTACCTGGTTTCTAAGGCCACATTTGTCTCTTCTTGTTCTGATATGGCAAGAAAAGTAAGGTTTGTGATTGAAGTCAGCAACTATAAAGTTGTTCAAAAAAGTAGCCAGCCGAGTTGTCAGGCAGGAGCTCACTCCTCTCTCAGCTGTGACTATCTGAAGCCACATGCAAAAGCTTCCCTCCTACTTTCAGTAGGATCCCTGCAAACAGCGTAGGGAGTGAGGGTTATGTTTTTCTTTTCTTTTAGTAAGGCTGTGCTGCACTCTCTCTCCTCCAAACCAGTCTACCTGACAAGTCCCAGCTGCAAAACCCAGTTTCATTTATGCAGTTTCTTGAAAGAGAGTCAGGCTGGACATTGACTGTGGCCATTCCACCTTCAGGCAACAAAGACCCAGAAATACAGTACTTCCTTCATTCTGCTGAGCCCCAAATTATCTTTAAACCTATTCCCTTGAACGTTTGTGGGGTTTATTTGTTTATTATTTTGACTACAAGCTTCCCCAGAGGCAGTGTTTCTCATTCCAAAAGCAAGATGAAATTAGCAGTATAACAGCCAATGGTTCTGGCAGATGTTGGATGGCAAAGGTAAAGAAACAATCTGCACAGAGTACAGCTGTCCACAGCATGAAGCAAGCAACTGACTGAACATTTTAGTCCATCTCGAGTTACTTGGCACACTTCCTGCAACTTGGTAGTTAGCAAAGAGAGTCGACACCGAGGGAAGCTTATCAAGGACCGTTCATAGTTTTTTTTCCACTTCTTTGTTTGCTGGAACGTGAGATGAAAGTTGCTGCTGTGTTATGCCACTCTCCTTCTAAAATAATGGCTTTCCAAGCCAGAATTAAGCCATAGATCAGAACTACCAACTTCATTTGATTAATAGCACATTTTTTCTTTTTAAATCTAGGTAGAACTCCAAGTTTATCGAAGAACGAGTTTTGTACTGTTTGATAAGATTTTATTCCAAGTGCTTTGCCCATAATGGAGAAAACTGTTTAGATATGCACTGCCAAAGGTCATAAGATATCCCAAAGAGACTATTAAGTTACACTTAATTTTGTTTTATACAAAGCATGACTAGTTCTATCCAGAATAAATCATGCTACTTACCAATTGTTGCTCCACAGGGGGTGGTATATCTTGGTTGGCATAGACAATAGCAGGATTATAAAGGCTGAATACCACAGGATAAAAAACCTTTTTCCCTGGAAGTCAAAAGGTAATTGTTACTCACTGTGGGCATACTTTCTGAAGGCAAGAGGAAACCAGAAATATTCTCATTCTGTAAAATATTAGCTATTAGCCACCTAGTGAAAACAAATAAATAGAACGTCTAACTGCTAGGATTTCCCGTCTAGGTAGCCCACAACATCTAGTGGGGCAGAGCCCACAGGATTAAAAAATATATGTATATGTATTTATATATACTCTATAGGTATACACAGATATACATTTATATATAGTTATACATACTTACATACATATAAAATATTATATATATTATATATCACAATATCACATTAGATTACAGTGAAAAATTCCTGCAATAATGGTATGCAGTAAAGCTAAAAAATAACCAAGTCTAAGTAACACCTTGCATAGTTTGAGTTTCATGAGCTTGTCTCTTTCCACAAGCATTTAAAAGAGTGTACATCCAGGATGTCCCCTGCAAGGGCATTAAGCATCACGAGTATCCTGATCATGCTGTGACACTGGTTCTACGCCTATTACAGAAGCCAGATAAATATTTTTCAAGGATCTCTTGCATTGCCAGTGCTGCAAAGGTATTGACAACAGCCCGCAAGAATACTCAGTACCCTGATTTGGGCACGAACTCTGAACACGTGAGAAGCATTTTCAGATCTCATTTGAAGCAAAGGTGACAAAGTGTCAGTATGAATTGTCAAGCAGTTTGCCAAACTCCCTTGAGAAAGCTCACAAGATGCTCTTCTCCAAAGTTTTTCCAATTATTTACACAACTCGTTTCATGAAGTGCAGAGACAGACAGAAATGAAAGAAAAAGCAAGAAATAGAATCCAAGTATCTGGCTTATAGCAGATTTTTGTGCCCGTTTATTATGTGAAGAAAAAGTACCTATTCATTCCAAACTGACATTTGGAGAAAATGGTTTCTGGCTGCAACAAATCTGGAATAAGAGTAAGCATTAAAAAAAAGAACCCAAACAAATGTTTGACAGGAGAAGGTCTTAACTAGCACACCTGTTAAATCAAGAAAGCTTTATCCTTCTTGGCAGAAGGTTGTAGAACAAGCAAGCTTCATACAAACTTGAGAAAAATGGTCAGAAAATTTCAGAGCTTGGGATGTAAATGTGGAACATTAGCTCAGTCTCTGTAAGGAGCACATTGTGTAGCTCTACTGAAAACTATTCATATGCGACATGTCATGGCCACACAAGTGTGAGAAGACATAAACCAAACTTGTTAGATTTCAGTATAACAAAAATCTTCTTCCACCGTAAGTGCTACATTGAGTTTTGCTATACAAATTTACATGTTAAAGCAATTAAACTGTCCAGCTTTCTTTTAGACAGCCAAATCTTAAGAAAATGTGAAAATGGTACTTACTGTACAAAAAACCCCATGTCCTTAAAACAAGCTACACTAAGGCAAAAGTTATTGTCTTTTGTGCACAGAGAATTTTTCATTTTCCTAGGTGCATGGTATTGAATAAGCTCTACCATTCAAGTTAGTTTCCTCTATGTTTAACACAGGCCAGTTTAAGCCAAACAAGACAAGAAGACTCAGTTACAGCAACTGTAAAGGGACATACCAGGCTCAGCATTTAAGCGACAACTGTTGAGGAACTCGGCTGTGAAATAAACATCAACATCACAGAAGAACATCAGGACCTCGCCCTTTTCCCAGGCTCTGGCACCCATGTCAAGTCCCCGGCCTCGGTTAAATTCCTCATTCAGAGAGACAAGCGTGTAATTGTGGAAGTTAGTTTCTCTAGAAGAAAAACAGAACCAAACCCAAAATAAATCGGGGCGGGGGGGGGGCAGCAGAAGGGACCATTTATACTTTTTCAGCAGTTTACAGTAATTAAACTCTGGAAATTTTTTTAAAAAGTTATATCATCGGGATGAGAAAAAAATATCCTGTTCCACTTAGTTGTCTATTTTAAGTGTCAGAGCTTAGACATTGTAAAAAGATGGACCTCAGTCTTACTTCATAACTTCACTTTGCATTTAATCATTTGGACAGATTTAAAAGGCCTTTTGGCAACTGACGTGAATTCAAGTGTTCTCTGAAATTACAATGCCATCTAAAATTTGTCCCCATAAACTAAGAAGTCCTGACTAACAGAGCAATATCTGTCTTCCCTATGTCAGAGAGAAACAGAAAGCCAGAGTCTTGACAGTAGGAAACTCACAAGGCAAAAGGCCATCTGTCTGGTGATGCCACCGTAACCCAGTCAGTTTGCTTCTCCTCAGTATTTCATACCAGTAGCACACACACCTGTACTCATCGCAGAAGAGGGAAGGAGCAGCAAAGGGAGACTGGAAATACACCCGGGGAACATCTTCAAGCAAAGTTAAGTGTCTACTTTGGTGACACTTCAGAGGTCAATGCTTGCTGAGAACAGAGCGAAGATACTCAACAGTAGCACCGCTAAGAAGATAAAGAACCAGATAAATGCCCAGTGAGTTGGCAGCACTGAACCTGACTCAGTGCTGTGAGAAGAAGAGGACGCCTCACAGGGAGCACGGCAGGCAGCAGAGAGGCCTCAGAAACAGAGGCGTCCGGCACTCGGCAAGCTAGATGCCAGGGAGGCTCTGTGAGGGGAGGGCAGAAGCACTCCTCCCTTCCTAGAAGATGTCCGTGCATGGCAGGCCAACTCGCCGCCAGATATTAAGCCAGCGACACAACAGCCTGCGCCTGATACGTTTCACCGAGCAGAGAGAGCCCTGGCCTGCGTTGTGAGATGGCGATGGATACCTGGGAGCCCAGCTCTTCTTGGCTAACGCGGGGAACGGGGTCCCAGCTCAGGGACGAGCACAAGAGCTCAGGCAGAGATGCAGCCCCTTGGCTACAGGCTTACAGACGCTACTACCTGTCCCATCCCTCCGGCGGAACGAAAAGCAACATTTGGGAATTTTAAATCCATACTACTGTAACGGTATTTGCCAAGACAAACGGTGTCTAACATTGTTTTATAGCAGAAGGTAAGTATGGGCCCAATTACCTAGTACCTAGAGGACAGAGGGCAAAACTTAACTTCTCACACTCAACAGCCCACCAGCCTACTTTGACTACATTCCTTCTCCTTATCATTAAATAAAACTGATTCTCCAGTGGAAGAACTATAAAAGTGTGCATCCCAGTTCCAAAGAACTTTAATTCTAATCAATCAGTTAGCATGACTGAATATTCACTGCAAAACTCACCCCTGTTGTTTTTTGGACTGTCAGACAGAAACCTCAAAGCCACTGCTGTTAGTCTTTTTTGGCCTATTAACTTGATTTTTAGTAGTCTTCAGGAGACTTTTGCAACTTAAGCTGTAAAATGCCGACCAAAAAATAGTGTACTGTAAATAAAGCTTACTTTTCCTATTAACCTGTAATGGACTATAAAATTATTCTTTTTATTATTTTATCCTTTTTAAAAACCATTTTAAATGCCCATCAATATAGTTTGTATTGACTGACATTGGATCGACACACTTACCTAGCTACGGATTCTAGGATGCTTTTTACTTCTGATAGCCCATCTTGTCCAAAATACACCACTGTGAGGTGAACACGCTTATCCTGATGAATACACACATCCCTACAAGCACAAAGATAAGCTGATATTAACAATTACTTGCAACACAACAGAAGCTTCAGGTAAAGCTATTACATTTAAAAGTATTAGCAGATTTAATTATTCTGGTCAGACTTCAACTAGCTTCTAAAGAAAACACAGAAGATGTTTTCCCTCTTCTTTCCCCATCTTTCCCATTTGAATCAGAAGGTTCCAATACTGTGTGTCTCATTCCAACACCTTGTTTTTTAAACAGGAGCTCAAAAACTGTTGTAAATACAGAAACGATGTTCAAGATCATCTGTGTCCAGGTTCACTGTGGTCCCGGCATTTAGTCTAAAAGGGGTTTTGGTGCAGTTTGAGAATCTCTTAAATACTTTTAGAAGGAATATTTTCTCTACACAATCAGTTCGATTACAAACATCCCAAGGCAGTTGCACACAATGTTGGAATCATTAGTTCTGTCACCAATCCACCAGAACAGAAATTCATTTTGAAAATGAAACAAAATACTGAAAATCAGCAATAGAGCTCACTATACAATCTCACGCACCTACCTAAAGTTTTGCATAAATTGTGCAAATGCCTCAGTTCTTCCAGCAAGAGGGACAATAATGTTAATCATTGATCTAGAAATATCGACCGTTTCACTCTTCACTTTCATGAGGGGTCCAAAAGGTCGGAACAAGGTGACATGCCTGTATTCCATGCCATCCATCTTCTTATAAAACAGCTCATACTGTGTCCCCTTATCTCTTTCTGTACGATAGTAACCTGAAGAATAAGTCACACAAGTAATTTGTAAAGTCAAAGATCCCAGCAATTGTATTTCAGAAACACTGTTTTTCCTGAGAACTATAAAAGAAGTGAAAAATAAAGCGTTTGGGGGAAAGCTTCTGGGGTTTTCCTAAAAACAAACAAACAAAAAAAATCCACAAACCACCAATTATCACAATCACCCTTCTACCTTCTTAGACCAGATATGAAAAACAATCTCAAACAACCTCCAGCTTCCCCTGCTTCTTAGATAGGTTTTATGGTCCCACACCAACTTCTCAGGAGGAATTAGAGTTGGGTCCTCCTAAGAAAAAGGGAATTCAACTATTTGCTACGGAAAAGCATGGCTGAAATCTAATATTGCCTGTTCTTAAGCCTTCAGTAAGGATCTTCCCCTGAGCTAGTCCACAGTGAAAGCTGAGATCATCTGGCCAGCAATCAACACAACACAAGCTGTGGGCAGAACAAATGACAATAACTCACTTGACAAAGCCTGTAAAATCTGAAATGTGATATCTAAAAAAAAAAATAATCCATGCAATAAATACTGGAATGCTTTAGAACTGTTTTCACTGCTGACCACTAGCTACAGTGCTTTCTATCCCATAAGTAAGGATAACGGTGTTATACTGTAGCTGTGGTCCTCTAAAACGTAAGCAGAAGTCTTCTACATAGCTGTAGCACTTTGAGAAAACAATACCAGATCTCTGTAAACAGGATTATCTATTTAGAGACATTTTACTCCTAATAGGCAGGGAAATCTATCCCATTCAGAACAAATATTTAGGTTAGCTGAGCACTTTCATTTAAGGACCATCAAGGAAGCAACTCAAGCCAACAGCCTCTCTAATGTCACACCACAAAGGAAAAGACCAAGACTCATCTATGGCTTTGACTGAACTGAGCTCGGTGTTGGTAATCCCGTATCTATACTAATCTGAGAGTATGAAATGATGACAGGAAAAATCCGCTAACAGAACTACCCTATGTTCATCCTATCTCGGCTCTCCTCTCTCCCCCGCAAGGAAAAGGTATATTATAGAGAAGAAACATAAGCTACACTAGGAACCAAACAACTTTTAGTTGAGCTGGCCACACAGACCATTGAGAAAGTTATGAAAAGCTGCATACCCCCAAGCAAGATGAACACACCTGCCTTTACACCATGCAACCGGTGTATTTCCATTCACTTGGCAGGCCTGAACTGCCTCTCCTGCAAGCCAGCCTCCAGAGCAGCTGAAATCCTCTCCCAGCCTCCCACCCAGACAGAAGGTGGCAGGGCACAGGGTAGAGGAACTGTTCTGGTGACACAAAGGGTTGTCTCTTGCGCTCAGTATTGATACTGTCCTTGTTGTTGTCATCTTTTTTGCAACTGAAATCAAGAGGGGTCAAGGTGTCTGAAGGGAGCAGCCCTCAAACTTTGAGGAGCTTGGTTTTGTCTATCTCAGGAACTAGAAAGAAGTGATCTTACAGCTTTGCTTCTCTCCCTATCCCCAGGACAATATTCTTCCACATTCCCCTCCTCCCATTACCTTCTCATTGAATACGAGAAGCAAAGGAACACGTACACCACCTTGCCCCAACTTTTTTCCTCTATACCCCAGGCTCCCTCAGAGTCCTTTCCCTAAACCTGCCTAACTCCCTCCATGATCCTCTGCTCCAGCCTCCCCCCAAACCAAATCCAGTTTCATTCACTGATATTCCCTCTTTCTGCCTGTCCTGTGTCTGCCCAACATCTGCTCTTTCACAGCGAGCTCCCTATTCCCCTCCAGTGTTCAGCTCTGTAATGCGCTCTCTCTTGTGGGCGAGCATGTGCACCGGCAGACCCGATGGGAAACGTGGATGACCACCACACAGGGTCTGTGGGAGACAGGGTGCAGCAGAACAAGCTGGTGCCATCACACTGGAATTTAATGGTGACTGAATCTAACTTTTCAACTTAAATGCTTTTTACCCTTTGAACAAAGTTTTGCAATGCCCTCCTTTTAGACGGAGAAATCCGCATTTATTTCTTTGTGAACACAGAGCTGCATAAAATATGCACCACATTTTAATGCTCTGGAAAAGCATGACAGTTTCAAGTCAGTATTAATTACAAGTACCAAAAAGGGTGTTTCAAACTATGAAAGTCCACAGTGTTGACTGTTAGAAGCAGAAAAAAAGTCTTTTATCCCTCTCAATCCTTTTCCGCTCCAACACTTTGTGCTGCCTAGTCCAGCACTGTAGCTTGAAAGCAGCTTCTTGGTTATCAGAGCAGCTGATGTACCATAGTGTTTGCACACCATGCTCTCATGCAGCACGCAGCAAGTACTTTGTACCCATACTCCTGCATAAATTAACATTTGGTATTGTATATTACATTCCTTTCTCTAGTATCCAATAGCTGTTTACAGATGAAAATACCATTTACAATTTAAGTGAAGTTTTTAAAAAGCATGTCAGTTGCCAATAGCTTATCTTTAATCAAAGGATAAGCTTAGATGTCAGTCTACAACTGAAGGCTGTAGGACAGAATAAAAATTTGTAGATGAAAGTAACTTTAAAAAAAAATGCTGCTGTAACTTCATAAATATGTTAATATGCAAGTCTAAATTTGAGTAGTGCCTTGCCAACATTCAGTCGCTGGAATGTAAGAGTCTAAACTTTTGAATCTCAACATCCTACCAGCGCCACACTTTTTAAATAGTAAGTATGTGCTCCTCGAATTATTCTCCTTGCTATGAGCTAACCTCCACAGATAATCTACTAATTTGAATACTTTTATGGGATTAAGGCTTGTATACACAGAAGCCAGAATTGAGAACAGCCAGAAAAAGAACCTACATCTGTTTTACTTCTTAAGTGTGTTCAGGTTTTTAACACTTGGGACTGACTCATGTAATAAAGACTGCTATCTCACCTTCCAACTAGCACACACTGGCTGCCATCCAAAATAGAGCTCTATAAGCAAAGAGGTAAAAAGCAGCAGAAATAATTTAACAGCTGTTATTCGTGGTCCATGAAGCTTTACTGCCTTTGCAGAAGTTCTGTTTCTCACCAAACAAATTAAATCTAGAACACTGGGGATCAATTACTATCAAAGCCAAAATGCTGTTCTTCTATTGCCTCGAATACTATTACTTATTTTACAACCATCAAGAAAGCTACCAAGAAATGGTTTGGTCTATGAAATTTAAGACGCGTCCTATTTTTTCTGTGTGCATTAAAATTCTGCATTGAAGTTCCCAGGACACTGGCCAGTTTCTGGTCTTATGCAGGACATACTAAAGGGGGTGTTTGCATGACAAACAGTCCACAACATTTTATGGATGGCAAGGACTCTGGAAGAGTTTTGCCTTTGAGCTTTCAGCATTGAGATAAACAATTGTTACACCCCAAGGATGGGTGGTGAGTCTTCCCTTGAGATTCAGACCTAAAGACAGTTTCTGGCCTTCGCCCAGTTCCAACTAGAAACACAGAAGCAAGAGAAATGGACCCAAACAGCAGCACTCAAATTCTGGTAGACATTCAATAACAAGACCTTTATTAGAGATCAGCTAATTGGTAATTAATTTCTGAAAAAAATGCTAATACCTCTATTTTCCAAAGGTTAATTTTAAATGTATATCCAGTGGAGGAGCTTTTAATCTCTTGGTAAAATAAACCCATTGCACTGATAAATGTAACCCAAATAAACCAGTTACACTGATAGTGAAGTACAGATGTCCATGAAGGCTCCCCGATGAGTTTTGCATCGCTATTCAAGGCTTAATGTCACAGGCTTCTGAAGAAAGGGCATGGAGAGAGGTAATACTATTATGCTCTTCCCATCTTACTTATTCTCTGTTTCTCAGTATTATCAAACACTGATGTCAAAGAGATCTATTTTTAATCCAGGACTATCTTAGAATGCCCAATTCAGCAACCACGTTCATTGCTTGGAGTCCTGGACCCCTTAAATTTGTGAAAATATGTAATACTGCAACTTCTATCCTCTCTAGGGATACTCTCCATCCAAGGGGAATAGCATACTCCTGTTTCTCATATGCTTACATCTAATGGAAATATTAAGAAAAAAGCCAACTTCAAAGAGTTTCTCAAACAGCAACTACACAATACTTTTTTTAGGGTCAGATTTTTGTTCTGTTAATACTAGAATTCTGGAAGCTTCATTCTGGGTTGCAGCAAAGCAAAAAAGGTATACAATACAGGAAACGGAGCCCTGCAGAGCTGAGAAACTTGCTGGTTTTCTCTTCATCAGCAGAGCAAGTCAACTGAGCCTTGTGCAAAGTAATTTGGAGCTTTCAGAGAGTATCTCTGTAGTTGCAATGCATACTTGCAAATCATATTTTTTTTTTAACTTGGAGTTATTGCTCAAAGCCTGCCAATAGCCATGATGTGGCTGTGGCAGCTCTGCCTAATCACAACTCCAAAACAGATTTGGATCATTACTTTGTCTCACAACACTAAAACAATAACATCAGTTTGGATAACACTTGAACAGGTTGCTCCCTATTGCAGATACAGCTTCCTTGCACCACTGGGAGAAGCCAGAATATCTTCATGTACAGATCACAGAGGCTGAGCATGCAGCAAAGGAGCTGCAGGAACAGTTAAATCGGGGGCACAGAGCAAAAAAAAAAAAAAAGGCAGCAACAAAACAGTTAGCATCTATCAGCACATATTTTGTAGTTTTTTGGCCTATGCAGTGCTAGAGTAATGAAAATCGGTAGATTCAGACTACCACGTATTATTGAGTAATTAAGTGTACTTTTTCAGAAAAGTTTATTTAGGAAATTTCTATTTATAAAATAGACAAATTTAAATAGGCAGAAGGCAGATTAATTTTAAATTCATGTTGTTAGTCTTTGTTGTCACAAGTGAGTCCAATATAGGTAAACCCTACAATACAATAAGAAGAAAATTCTTGACACTTTTACAAATCAAGACAGTGATGTTTGACTGGGCATCAGAGGCAATGTAAATGCTGGGGAAGAACTTCAGACATGCTCAGTGGAGATTAAGAGATACCATCAGGTAAAATTATAAGAAAAGAGATTCTAACCTTATTTAAACAGCCTCTAAGGATTTACTAATTCTCTAAGGATTTACTAATACACCTGAGAGTACATACCACAAAAGATTACATAGCTCAGGGTTTAGTTTAGTATTTCACAAGTCCAGGAAAAAAGCTGAAATAATTCCCAGAACCAAACCTTTACCTACATGAAAATTTAGCCTGTTGAGGTAGGAAGCTAGAAAACTTCCAGAATAAAAATGCCTGTTTCTAGTTCAGCTTGTACTGGTGGCACAGTTTTGTGGGTAATTTTTTGTAGATAGATATGCATTAGTTTTGAGAAAAAAATTCCTGCAAGTCAGAACAAAAGCAAAATCAGTTTACCTATATTAAGCATAAAATACAATGATCATGTACTAACTAATGCAGTCTCATGTTTTCTCTTTTGCCCTACGACCAAAAAAACCAATGCACACACCAAGTTTCTCAGCTTCCTGTTTCAAATTGTATAAAACTCTAGTCTTAGTCCTAAATCACTTATTACAAAATAATCTATTAGCAATTGAAGAAGATACTGAACTTAAATAATTTGTTTTAAATCATGCTGACCTTAACAAACTGTTTTTCTAAATGAGCAATGCTAATCCAGCAACAATTTAGTTGTGTTCTTCGGACAGTTACAGGATCTGCTGTGACTTCAGTAGATACACCAAGTCTGCTATGAAACTTGGACCCACCAGTTTATGATAGCTCAAGGGAGCAGTATTTTCCAAATGGAAAGGCTACAGCTTTCCAAGTAGACTTCCATCAAACGAGGATGCACAAACTGACAACGGAGGTAGCATGCTAGAGCCCAGTCACAGGGCTGCAGGGCGAGGGACCTGCAGGTACCACTACTGGCTGGTTCCATTTCTCACCCCTAAGTTTTGGAAAAATAGGAAAAAATGTGTAAATATTCAGAAGCAGCCTTTTTTTTGCTGACCCAGTGTCTAAATTAGCCAGTAGTATTCGCACATACGAAAAAACAGAATACCCACACAACCCACAACTTCTGTCTAAAAAAAGACACTGATACGTATCACTATGGCTAGTTGCTAACACACCATAGAAGAGCTACAGCATAAAAATACTTTCCTTCTTCTATAGTTCCTTTAACTCTATGCTTGAAGAGACTGCCTTTACAGCAAAAGAAAATTAGTTTGATTTCCAAAACCAATTCTCAATATACTGGTGTGAACAGAGGCAGAGGTATGAAAAGTACAGCTCTAAGGTCCTAAATCTGCTTGCTTTCTTAGAGGTCTGCAGTCATTAAAGGTAGTACACCAAGAAAAATAAGCAGCTATTTTGGTAATGGCAAAAAAAAATCCACTAGAGTATAAGCAGTATCTAAAACAGCAAAGGAAAGCAGCTGCACACTTAATATAAAAAGAAAACAATTATAAGACTGCAAGAATGAGTACCTCCAGATAAAATAATGGTCTTAAGTGAAAACTGTACTAAAATCCTAACACTGCACTGGCTGTATTATACTGACACAGCTGAGTGGATTTTACACCCTGCCCCACCTTCTGGAAGGAAGAAGAGTACTTGCATTAAACTTTAAACACAGTAGCTGTTAAAAGCAGAGACTTTTTGTGCTTCAGACCAATTACATCATCTTACACTGAAAGAACCGATTATTTCAAGGCCAATGGTACCTTTCTCCAGCATGTTTGCTTAATAGTGCAGACATCAGTACTGCAGAGATCCAGAATCCCTTTTGCTCTTACAGTAATGCTTTTATAACATGGTCCAACATTTGGGGGTTTTATGGCAGCATGAACTGTATTTAATACTGTAAATACAAAAAAGAGGTAGTACTAGGGCAGTTTTTGATAATACTTATCTCCATCAGCATTACACTATCTTGAAAGCCAGCGTCTATAGGAATTATCATTAATGCCTCTTTTAAGGGTGTCATTAAGTGTGGAAAGCATAACTGCTATATTTGCTTTTATAATAACATGTGTTCTGTAATTAAACTTACAAGCACCGAGAGAGAACTGAAGAGAGAACAAGAGAACAGTTCAAGGTTGCACAGCTTAGCAGACCCCATAACTAGTATACCATGAAGGGTCTATTCAGGACGCCAAGTTTTTGGCTGACATGACCAGAACACATTAGCCTACCAATGTTCTCCCTCCAGTACGAGTATGCCAACTCCAAGAGGGTGAAAAGCCTGAATATTAACAAAAAGTGGCACAGAGATGAGTGAAGAAAAACCCTGTAGCTTCATACTGAATTGCTTAACTACACAGGAACAAGAGAGATGAATCAAATTTCTCCCTCTCACTGCCACCAGTTTCACTGGAAGTCTTTCAGTTATTTAGTACCATAAGCAGTTGTGTCACACTGACTTCAGCTACAATCAATTATGAATGCCTCAGTATTTTAAGTGGATACAGCTTCTCCCATACACTTCTTATGAGCCCTTCTTCTGAAATGGACTTCTTGCTCCCTACTCAAAACACAAAATAATGAAGCAGCAATATTCTCATCATTAGAAACAAAGGTTCTTACTGTGTAATTACTGTTCAAGACTATATTCAAGTAGGTAAAACCCCTAAAAATACAAACACCATTAAATGCTTGTTGTGACATTCTGTTAATGGGCTGGAAAGCATGTAATAAACATACCTTCTATAAAATCATTTTCACTATACAGCTGCCTCTCTCCTACTCCATCATCTTCATCTTGTCCATCTTCTTCATCTGGATTATTGATAACTTCTAGGCCAGCCTCAATAACTTCCACCAATTCATCTCGTTTATCCTTTCTAACAGGTTTCTCTTCTGGATGCCGAGTGAGCCCCATCTCCAACTGGAATACTTTCACGGACGTAAAGCTTTCAAAAGGAATGACGCCATATTCACTAGGCAGTTTGGCCCCCACGCTCACCTCAGCTTTGTCAATCTGGGAATGAAGAAACTCTAGGAGATCATTGGATGCTTGTTCTTTGGTGCCCTGGTAGTTCATACCATTGACCTTGGGGCTCTTCTTTTCCTGCAGGGATTTCAATTTATCACTCATTTCCTGAAGCTCTTGCTTTAACTGGGCAATCTGACGTTTCAGACTGGTAGCTCGGTTTTGATAATGCTCTTCTTGTTCCTGCAAGAGAGCTTGATAGTACTCTTTACCCATGTTTTCGCCTACAACACCAGGTAGAGATCCATTACCATCTGTTTGTGGAGCACATTCGAGCAAATACATAAGCAAGACTAAACTGAATAGTAAAGCAAGGCCCACTAACAGCCAACGAGTCCTGGCTTGAATTACTAAGCTTCTTCTGGGCATTCTCGTATTATTTCCGTTTCCAATCCAAAAAGGTGACTTATCTGCTCATGCCTTCCAGGGAACATCACCCCAGAGTTCAAATCTTAGAAAGAGAGAAAAAGCATAACCATAATAGTTACTACAAGTTTTGATAAAGTAGCTCATGAGTGGTTTTCAACCTTTGCCTTAATCAGGGTCATTGCAGAGACACAAATCTGAAGTTCCTATGTCATCCATAACCATCAACTGTAAGTTTTGTTGATGCCATACAATTTGTTCAGGATTTCCTACCTCAAACAAAAAACCCTGCAGAGGGGGTAGAAGATGGAACACACCAGCAAGGAATCATATTTCCATTCCCTAATTCAACCCTAGTTGAAGGCTTTTAGCCTATTTGAAGTTCAATGAGGAAAGTCTGCAAAAGTCATTTTATAAGCTTTGAATTGACAGCAATTCCCCCCCCCCGCCCCCCGCCATGTGTGAGAGCAGTCTACAGTTTAGTAACAATAATTTTCATTGGCTAGTCTGGCTTCTCCTCTGGCACTTGAGTATTTTATTCCACTTCCCCCTTTATTCCACTTTCCTTGGAATCCGTGGTCTGAGTCAGCAAAATGAAGACAGAACCTAAAATTAAAAGAAAGGTGCATATTAGAACCACAAAGCAGCTGGTCATTTGGAAAACACGTGAACAAAGTTGTAACACATGCATGCAAAGGATTGCTGGGGAAAGGGGTGGGAAAAGGAGAAAGAAAACATTATTTCTTTCCATTGCATTACACATCAGTGATTCCCTTTGACATAGTGTCTGGAAAATAGCAATATGGACAGTCTAACAAAATACATTTTTCACATACTAGCTAAAGCAGTAAGGGTTCTTCTAGTCTCATCAAGTTCTATTTGGTTTAACTCCCCCATTCCTTCTTGGGTTTGTTTTGTTTTGTTTTCCTCTGTGGGAGGAAAAAACCACCAACAAAACCCATGCCCTTCCTACTCCTCTAAACTAAAAAAATTCCAAGAACTCTTCTGAAGCAGCAGCAGCAGAAGCTTGCATTTCCATTTGCTTTTCCTTTAAATAAACATCTTTTAGGGAATAATTATTCATTCATGAATAAAGTATTGCAGATTTAAATATCAAAGTTCACAGAAACAGAATTTCAGAATAGGCCAAATTCAACAGAAATTCAAATTCAAACCCCAATTCCTGATTGATGAAAGGGAGACTCAGACTATCCATTCACTAACATTTCCACCTTTTGATTTCAGTAGGTATTGTGGTTTAACCCCAGCCAGCAACTAAGCACCATGCAGCCGTTCACTCACTTCCACCCCCCCGCAACAGGATGAGGAACAGAATCAGAAAAAAAAAAGTAAAACTTGTGGGTTGAGATAAGAACGATTGAATAACAAGTAAAATAAAATGTAATACTAAACAACAACAATAACAATAATAAGAAGAAATGTAATAAAATAATAAAAAAAAACACCCAAGAAAACACAAGAGATGCACAATGCAATTGCTCACCACTGCTGACTGATGCCTGAGCAGCGATCCAGCCCTCCCAGCCAACTCCCCCCAGTTTATATATCGAACATGACAGTCTATGTTATGGAATGTCCCTTTGGCTAGTTCAGGTCAGCTGTCCTGGCCATGCTCCCTCCCAGCTTCTTGTGCACCTGCTTGCTTGCAGAGCACGGGAAATGGAAAAATCCTTAACTTAGGATAGGCACTACTTAGCAACAACTAAAACATCAGTGTGTTATCAACATTATTCTCACACTAAATCCAAAGCACTGTACCAGCTACTAAGAAGAAAAATTAACCCTATCCCAGACGAAACCAGGACAGTAGGCCAGCGTGAAGAGGTGTTGACCATTTGCATGGGTCACCCTCTTACACCACTGACCAAATGGGCTGAGAGGAAAACACCAGGGAAAAAGACTACAGTTAGGCAAGAGGAGGGTACCAAAAATCCCACTCGGCAACAATAGTCAGCAAAACAGTTTGTGTGCCTCTTCAATGACAGCATAAAGAGCTAAGAAGTAAGCTCAATGCATGTTAGTTTACTTTCTAACATTAACAAAATACTTTTGTTTAAAACTTGGTTGTAGAAAATACGCTCATTAAAATTTATCCAGGGATCTATTAGTTCTACATCCATTTCGACTGTGTTATGTAGTTGTCTGGGGGAAGTACCAGGACTTGAGTAAGTTCAGTTTAGTTTCAGTATGCTTACGAGAGTAGAAGAAATTGCCTACTCCAATACTCCTTATATATGGGCTGGAAAGATTGTTATCTAACACTGCCAGCAGCCAGAAACCCCGTCTTCCATCCTTGCAAATGAGTCACAGTGCCACCATGCACTCTATGTGTTTACAACAAACACCTTGCAACATTTGTCCCCAGTTATGTCCTTGTGACATTTCTCCCTTCCCATTTGGCTTCCA
The DNA here is from genome assembly GCF_947461875.1 of Haliaeetus albicilla. Classification (NCBI taxonomy): domain Eukaryota; kingdom Metazoa; phylum Chordata; class Aves; order Accipitriformes; family Accipitridae; genus Haliaeetus; species Haliaeetus albicilla. The sequence goes on from NC_091493.1 coordinate 13,103,533, forward strand.
CCATCAGGATATTGCTTTAGTGAGAACCAGGTACCACGTATCGGTGCTATCATGATATTCAGCATCCTCATTTGCAAGAAAGCTCCAATTACAGGGTCTGAAAGATTAAGTAATTTATTCATACCACCAACACCAATGCTTGCGATAGCTGATCCTAAGTTTGTACGCATGGCATGCAGACTAAATTTTGCAAGAGCTGCACACCTTGGAGTTGTCCAGCTGAAGCCTACAGGACTGCTTGAAACAGCCGTTACCTTTTCTAGTCCCTGCCTATGACCCTGTTCACGAATAAATTGGATCCATTATGTAGAAACTCTTAATACAGCAGCTTAAAGGCAATAGTTATCTGAAACTGAAGCGTTTTGAACTCATGTAAAAAGCTACTGGACACTTTGGTTCGAAATAAGTAAAAGTTTTATCAACTGAATTCTAGATGACATCCTTTTAAGTCCAAATAAGACAGAAGTTAGTCACTCCTCACTGCGCAAACACAACATTATATAAATGCAAGTTAAATGCCTATAAAGAGTGATAAACACCAGATGTATCCTCAGACTATTGACCAGGGTCCAGATGTGGTGAATCAAGGGAGACAGAGAAACAACAATCTACAGGATAAAAACAGTTCACAGAAATGATGTAATATCATCCCAAGCTCTCTTTAGTACAAAGTTGCCGATACGATGTTTTTTCACATTTCTTCCCGAATTCTTGTTCTGTTAGACTGTAAAAGGTGAAGCCACAATTAATAACATAAGAAACCATATGTTTATTTAAACCTAGATAAACCTACTGCTAGACTGCAGTAAAGCCACTCCATGCAGAAGCTGGCACATCTTAGATCAGTCAAGGCATACTGAAAAATGATCAAACTACCTGACTTGCACCCAGTCCCATCTATTTTTCACTGCACAGCCTTATTACTGCTGTCAAGAACAAGAGCATTTCTGCATCACTGTATACACAAACACAGCTACCGTTCCACTACAGAAATCAGCTTGTCAAGTTATGAAGACATGCTTTTGGTACAGGGGACAGGGTAGGAAACAAGGCTGACTCTTACTCAGCAGGACATGAAGAAGAGAGCTTTGTGTTTTTCCTTTACCTTTCCCCTCACTTTTACAGGATAATTAAAGAAAACGAAAGCATGTACTAGAAAGCAGGAGCTGGTATTTCTAGTTGAGACTGTCTTAAGAGATTATTTGGGCTACCATGGTACAGTTTGATAACGGGCAGTGCAGGCAGCTGCAAACCATGGCCAGATTTGGTTCATCACTGAACCTCTAACTTAAAGCCACCTAAGTCACACAACCTCCTACCACCATGGGCTTTAAACAATCAGTAACTGTTGTTAAGTGATAAATAGACACCCCTGAAGCTGGGACTTTAGCCTAGTAGGCCTTTATTCAATTCTTGCTCTACCAATAAATTGCCCTGTGTTCACTAAGTTTCTTTTGGTGTCATTCATGTTTTAGAAGCAAATGACAACAGATTTCCTGATGCGGTGTCAAGAGGACACAATGTACTGGGAGATTAAGATTCCCTCACACAATAGCACAGGGCAATGAAAGAACAACTCTGTTCTTAACTTTAACTGTGGCCAAATATACATCATTATGGTAAGCATGGACTAAGAGAAGTCAGCCCACCTCCACAGGGACTCGCCGCTTGCACTGCATCATGAATGCAAGAACAAAAGATTATGAAAAACTGCAGATTTCTGAGCCTTCCTACTGGCACTTTACCTATTAACACTAGCGGGCTGTTCTGTGGAGCAGTGCCTTAAGGGGTGCTTAGGGAAGAGGAACAATACGCCATTTGGAAAGCAATGGAAACTACACGTGGTGGGCTGTAGAGAGCTCCTGGTTCTTTTCCTTCTAGGCTCTAATTAGTCCCTCATTAGTTGAAACCCTTTTCTAGAGAGCTACTAACAATCTTATTAACAAGACAGCCTTTTTTCACAGAGATGGGCCTTGCCTATTTATCTTTGACAGTTTTCATGCAACACCATAAAGAACAGGCATTTCTCCCACTACAGCTTCCCTGTGGCCTTTAAAGGCAAGGAATGTTTGTGCAACCAGTTATGTTAGACATTAATATTTTAAATTGCACATGGAGAGCTGAAGGGGTAAGTTAGTTTGCTAAAGCAGTGGGTACTGAGCCAATTTGGACAGCTCTCATTTTTTTTCCCAGTATTACTTCTGCTGAGAAGAGTCCCCATAAAGGAGTCAGACACAGATTTCATCTTGCATCTCTCAAGGAGTGAAGCCAGTAAAGAATCTTAGTTTTCATCCCATCAGAAAAGGAGGGTTTACAAGCCCTCTATTTCACCATCCTCTCTTTTCAGAAAAGCACTAGTTTTGCATATTTACAACCCAAATTTGATATGAATCAGCTCTGGCACAGCACTATTTTAGGCATTCCAGTAACTACTCCCAGGCTGTAGGAGATGATTACAAGAGAAAGCAGGCTGTGAAACCTCAGAATTAACAAAAGCACACAGGATCCCAAGAATCACAATAGGAAAATTAATTCAGTGTCACATGGTACATTCTGAAGTTTATAAAAAAACCCAAACACATTACCCAGAAATAAGTAATCATGCAGAAGTCCCTGGGATCAGTGTTTAAAGATTAAGTTCCAAATCTTTAAATTGCACATGATGATATTTCACTTTATTTCAAGTCTTCGAAACAGGTCTATTTGCAAGACTCCCCATCATCGCCAAAGAATGAGATTTCTGAGGCTTATACAATGCTTATAAAGATTTGCAAGTTTTCCAGAAGCAACTGGTTGTTATTCTTTCTGCATTTCCAGGGCCTTATGTATATTCAACTATGGAAATGTTTCTGTTCCTTACAAAAGAGCTCATTGATTCTCTAAGCACAAGGGAATAGACCAGCATGCTAATTGAAAATGCTTTTAAATTTGTTTTCATTATATTAGCATTCTGTTTTGGTTCCTTGTTGCAAATGATGAGTATGTCTTCCTAAAGAGGGGAAACATTCACACTTAAAGCAGTGACCTAATTCAGTATGCACTTGGCTTCATGCCAGACTGTATGGACATTCCTCATTTTAGCATGTTCTACTTTAGACATGTCCTTTTCATTCAGCATGCCCTAGATGGTCATAGCTTAGCTGCTTATGAAATTCCAGCTGATTTTCATAGTTACTTTATTGTTCATAATTTCACCCAGATGCCACAGAGATTCACTGTCTCAAACCCCCTCCACACACACATCCTTCTCTCTTTGGCAAGTTATACAATGAAAACATAAGGCCCAATATCACCCCTTGAATATTCCATCTTACTCTTCTTCAGAGTGACACTGAAAACAGAATTGCTTGTGAACATTAGAGAAACATTGTGCACACGGTTATTTTCTCACTTGCTGAAACCACCACAAAGCAAGTTGGCTGTCCTTGCTGTTGCGGACAATCTGCATAAATCCTAGAGCAAGAAACCTCAAAACCATACCTTAAGTATGCAGAAACACATCATGTCTGCTTAGTCTGCTGAGGTATAGCTTCAGAAAAGACACGAAGAAATTTGTTCAGGGCTTTATTATACAGTTCTAGTAAAATAAGTACCAAAGTCAGATGTTTCTGCTGTTGGGAAGGTTAATAGAAAGGGAAAGGCAATGAAGAGAAAAAATATCCAAGGGAAGAGTTAGAGGCTGTAGTTCTCACTTTCCACAGAAATCAAATCTTCATTCTAGTACCTCACCCTCACTGGACTGACTGAAAAATAACATTTTTTTAAGCACAATTCCATCACCTGACTTGCTTTCAAGAGAAGTGGAAAGCTACTACCAATTTATGGAAACAAGAACTACATTCAAGAAAACCAGCAGGAAAGTGAAAATAATCACAAAATATTTTAGACCGTACCAGTTTAATAATATAACCTGAAGAATTTGAAAGTTGTGCTTATACACATTGTAACCACTGCCCACAGTAAATCAATCACATCAGGCAGAAGCAGAAGCTTATTTTCAACTTTTTCAAAGTTTAGAGCATAATATGCTGTTCCAATACATCACAACATGCAAGTTTAGTATGTAAGCACAGAACTGCAGCTTTGCTACTCATATTATCCAACAGACACTAAAGTGAATTTTTCTTCCAGCTACCTCTTATGATTTTCATCAAAATTTCCTGGTGTCCTCCTCTGTACCTTCCCAGCATTCCCATCGCATGGCATACTACCTTGGCGTGCTCACGGGGACAAACCTGTATAGGGCAAAACCTGTAAGAGCACACACCAGCACTCTTCAAACAGGACAGAGCAGTTTCTACAGAAGGTTATTTTTCCAGACATTGCAAATCTAAACCAGAAGTCCAAGATCTAAAAAAAAAACCCAAACAACAAAACAAGACATCTGCCTTGGGAGACTAGGTAACAGAAGCAGCTCTCCATCAGATCTAACTCAACCCCACAAAATGCGTGAACCTTAATTCTTATCAGCTCAACCTGGTTGATAAATATGAAAAACAGTTGCATTCAGCTCGTGCCAATCAGTCATGTGGCAGACTCCAAGCAGTATCAGATATGCAGTCATCTATGTTACTGCAGCCAGCCTCACCTGACTGCTCATCAACTAACAACCCGGGATAATGCTGAGCTATCAGTTTAGCACTGCCCATACTGACTCACAGGTTTGGGGTTTTTTGTGTCCCTCAGCTTTCTTTGTTATAAACTCCCACTGGTAAACACTGCCAAAGCCGGAGTCCCATGGAAGGGGCAGGGGGACAACAGTGATTGCACACTGATCACTGAGCATCTTAGTTAAATTTTTAACTAAAGACACAGAAGAAAAAAAACCACCACAGTGTCAACACAAGAATACTGCATTATACACTCTCTACAACTACCTGAAAGGAGGCTGTAGCGAGGTGGGTGTCAGTCTCTTCTCCCAGGTAACAAGCAACAGGACAGGAGGAAACGGCCTCACATTGTGCCAGGGGAGGTTTAGGTTGAATATTCGGAAGAAATTCTTCAGCGAAAGGGCTGTCAAGCATTGGAACGGGCTGCCCAGGGAAGTGGTGGAGTCACCATCCCTGGAGGTATTTAAAAGACGTGTAGATGTGGTGCTTAGGGACATGGTTTAGTGGTGGACTTGGCAGTGTTAGGTTTACAGTTGGATCTTAAAGGTCTATTCCAGCCTAAACGGGTCTATTATTATGAACAGCCTCTGATGAATTATGAAGTGCTTGAGCATACCTGCAATAGGTAACTTCAGACATTTGTTTAGTTCCTAAATGGCAAGGAAAAAAATTCATGCCTTTGGCACAAGGATCGTAGTAGTGCTCATAGTACACCGGGGACCAGTAGTTCAGGCATGGGAACCTGTAGGAAAAAGCTGCTTCAGTGATGGATGACAACTGCAGGATTTATTACTCAAAAAAATAATATTCCCTATGCAAATGGCTTATTTTACAAAAGCAACATCATTCTTTTGCCAGCAGAAATGATGTGCTGCAAAATAAAATTAAGACAAACCTGCCACAAATTTCCACTGTCACATTAAAGACTCCAGTACACAGGGAAGATATATAGGGTTTCTTATCTCCCTTCTTTCACGCAATAGATCAACTCCCTCTCAACACTAGAGAGAGACTTTATCAGTAAGAAATTCTGCCTTTTCCCAGGCTCTGATCTTGTTTACTAATTGCATCTTTTCAGGAGATGCAACTGAAGCAGCACATTTTATACTAACCTTCTTTAAGAAGAAAGCATAGAAAGAGTAGGGTGTCATTTTTATAGTGGAGTTCAATCACTGTAAGATCAAGTCTACCTAGGTTTAGCCTATGAAGGACAATCAAGCAGGTCTTGCTCTTTACACCCTTCCCAAACCCTCTCTTGAAATTTCTGCCTCAGTTTCAACAAGTTCACCAGCATGTGTTTTTACAATAGCAACGCAGACCATCAGGGCAGTGTGAAGGACCTGTCCTGCTCCTGCACCACATACCCCCTTCCCCAACCTGCATACATGACCAAAAGATAAATCAGCATGCCAAGCTGACAGAACAGGAAATAATACGGGTTTTATTGTCTCCATTCTCAGTGCTACAGCTAACGTAGCAGAGAAAGCAAGCAGGTGGTGATATCCAACAACCTAGAAATGGTGATGGTTTTGCCACAACAGTCCCTGGAAAAAGCAATCATGCTGTCATCCTCAAATGAAGAAAACGTTAACTGCACTGAAACAGCTTAAATGCAATTCTTACATAATCTACTGTGAAATGACAAGGAAAAAAAATGGCCTTTTGCTTAAGTGGTTTTATCTCCCAGAAGTTAGATAAGCCAGCAAATTACTGTCTGTCCTGGCACTTGTTCCTACACAAAACCGAATCCATTACATAGTTAAGTGGACAAATGAAAGAACAACACTATTCACATTATTTACTTTTTACCTAATCCAAAATAAGCAATGAGCTTATGAATAGGAGCCCTGCCTTGGCTTCAGTGAAGCCAGAGCAAGCCCATTTGTCTGGAAACTGCTGAATTGAGACTGGAACTTGAAATCCACTCAGCTATACCTTAACCACACTGGCCAGTTATTACTCTGTTTCAGATAAGGCCAGGAAATAAAAGTCAGCTCATAGTCACTTTACTGTTTTTATGAAGAGACATCTGCTTGGCAAGAAAGAAGCTAGGTAAAATGTTTCAGGTAAGACTAGGTGAAGGAATTGTTTGTTTTTAAATGACTATTATTGAATAGCTATCCTGAAAGACTCACTACCTTCAGCTTTTGTAAGATAAATAACTTCTATTTTACACACCTTTTCCTATAGTTTACACTATTTAGCTTGCTGTAGGCATTATTCCCCTTTCTAAATTTGGCAAAAACCCACAAACTCTAAAGTTAGAGAAACAAGTCTTCTTCCCCTTATTGTAAGGGAATTGAAGAAACAGCAGTATTATATGACTACACTTATTTTGCCTAGCCTCTAAGTTGTTAAAGTTCAACCTAGAAATGGGAACAAAAGCACAAGTAGCTACCTTAGTACAGTTGTCAGGGAAGCACTTTCTACTGGTATTCCTAACATCTCATAAACAATAAGTCATTTTTTACATGAGCATTAGGCAAGAATCTGACCTACTTCTATCACGTGCTTTGCAATAACCCTAATCCCATGAGGGACTGTATAAATTATATGGGCAACTGTAACATGGCAGCGAGGTGGGTTCCCAGTCCAGCCACACCACCTGAGCAACCTTACCCAATTGATGGCACTGCTCAGGTCTGTTCACTGAAGGCTGGCAGAACCTTGAAACAGTGCATCTAACACTGCACCCTCCATCAAGGGCAAAAGGACAGCTGTGTTACTGCAGAGGACAGCTTAAGCAAAACTACATCACAGGTCTCATGGCAACTTTAGCTTATCTTCAAAGATGCACAGTAGTCTCTGAGTACATCCAGCAAAATCTTTATACTCCTTTCAGTACGATAGAGCAACAGCTGCAGCAAGAAGCAGAAATAAAACTTATGATGCCCAGTAGTCTTCAAATAGGTAATGCTGTAGGAGGGGTTTTTTTGTGCAGGAAAACAGTCTGTTTTCGAAGGACAGAAAAACCAGTTACACTTAAAGTGCAACACCTTACAGTGAATGAGTAAAGGTAAAATACTATTTAGATAGCCAAAGTACGTAAACATCTTAAAAGGCCCTAGCTAAAAAATTCCCCCATACTAGATGAACATGTTCCAGCTAGCACAACAGAACAGTAGATGATCTCGTGTACACAGCATTTGCACAGCATACCTACATTTTCACTGATTTTCTATTCATTAAAAAAACCAAACACTGAGAATGACTGAAATTGTCCATTGTGGGAATGGTAGCAGGCGAAAACTAAGAGCTGATAATCACATGGCTTTCTTGGAACTGCTTCACCCAAGTACCACATCTAACTACATTCTCAGAATCAAGTCTTATTCTGTTTTCTCACATCTCTCTAATTACTATCTATTTCTTGATGCATGGAGATCGAGACAACATAGGTACTGTATCCTGAGCATAGTGAAAATATATATGCCAATATATGTAAACTCTTGTGCTATTTTTAAAGGGTAGTTGTCATCCAAGTTTATACAGAGCCAGTGGAAGTTTTCCCACTGTGGGATGTAAGGAGAGAGGTCATGCATCCAGTTTCCTTACACTTGTAAAGCAAAACTGAAAATGCTGTAGAGCAAACCAGATTCCCTTTGAGGCTCTCAAAGGTACCTAACAGGTGGTTATCACATACAGATTTCTTTTTTTACCCAAAGAAAAGGACAGTTCTTAGCCAGGCTGTTCTTTCTAACAGTTGCATAGCTAATTAGCCAGCATTTTAAAAAGCAGTTAGAGACAATCCTATGGAGGAATTAAAATGTTTTGGGTTTTTTTTTTTTTCATTTTCTGTAATTTTTCTATGGTAAGAGCTGTACTATTTTCAAGGAGGTAAAAATTGAGGTTATGATGCAGTTGTAGAAGTTGAAGTGAAAACTGAGAAATTAAATTCTCAAGTGCACCTGACTTTCTTAAAAAGACTTTCAGACTTCTATTAATATCTGTCTTAAAAGCAGAAACATATAAAGGCAATTGATTTAAATGTCATTAAAAAGTTTCACTGGACAACTGTGCACCAAGTACTACCACAGCAACGTTCTCATTGAAGTTATGATTTACTGCCAGATTTTGTGGGGATACCATGGACCAAGTAATATTTGCATAGAAATCTCTTCATTGCAAGTTTGAAGAGCAATAAAACTCCTGAAGTGATCACTGGAAGACACTTCTGTGCCTTTTGTCCAACTGGTAGTCTGGCTCAAGAGTTTTAAAATATCTAAAACCAGTTTAAAAAACAAATTGATACAGAAATCATGAGAAAAATAGTGCCTTGAAAAATCAATCATCCTAAACTTTTTCTTAAATAAACTGAATTGGCTAGCTTAAGTTCACATGTGTAATTCAAAACTGGGCTCACTTTGCTATTCCTCAGTCCATGAATCTAAGATGGAAGGAGAAACAGAACCTAGACATATTTTTAGAATGGCTAAAAATCAACATAGTAGTTAAGGTTCTGCTTTCAGCACAACAAATCAGCCATGAATATGTCACCAGAAGTGAAACCTGGATGCCAAACGATTGAGAAACATCTGGTGCATTCCAGAAGCACAGCTAGATACACTTACGTCATCTGTAATTTTTCAATTTGACATAAATAAGCAGTAACTTACTCTTAAAGGACTAGCAATACCAGGCTTCACTGAAAGCAGAGAAGCTAGCAGCTTGTCAGAACTATCTATCTTGATACTCTTTTTTTTTTTTAAAGTTGCCTTGCATTGAAAAAGATACCAGTATGAAAAATAGAAACACCAAACACTCAACACTTCACATTACTCTGCTCCATCTCTCTGTTTTCTTTTTCAAGTCCCTGAAGTCAGTCTTTGGACCACTTGGACCACCTTTCCTTCTCTTCGGGAAGAGATGATCATGATTTGGAGGGGAGAGAAGCTAGGAGTTTCTGTAAACCTGTTTTTGCAGGTTCCCTGTGCCATTCTTCCATTGTGCTCATATTCCACAAGTTTTTGGGGTTGTTCTGGTTTTTGGGGGTTTTTTGTTTTCTGGGTTGTTTCTTTTTTTCTAGTTTTGCTTCACAGCAGGGACATACAGGTTGTTACCACAGACACTTGTCACAAACTGTTCTAAGTGCCACATTTGACACATGGTCCTACTGTCAGCAACTTCTGTTACATTTGAACATTGGTGTAAAGTTCTGTTACCTTCTCCTCTTGTCACCTCAGACAGTCAACTTAAATCCCTACCACACTTCTACCTCTCCACCTAGCTAGGTAAAACTCTAACAGAAGCTCAGGACCTTACACAACTAAGGAGCAACTCTGAAGGGTTAAATGCAAAAAATTCAGTCATTGGATTATATCTGAAATCTGAAAGAAAAAAACCCAAACAAAGAAACACACTTAGTAGCACTTAACAGCAGAATCTAATACAGCATTCTGGATGTTAAAACTCAGTCCTGTTCCAAACACTGGGAGCACTGGGGCAGAGTTTGCCCTGCACAGACATCTTACTGGAGCACTGCTTCCAGACTGTGCTGGGAAAAGGCAGGCACACCAGTCATGCCAGCCTCTGTCCAGCCAGAACCAACCCCAACCGATACTCACGCTCTTACTTTGCAAATTGTTAAGTCTTCTTCTGAAGACTTCTATCCATATCAGAAGCTCCCAGATCACACGAAAGATGGACTAAACTGCTATCACTCAGCAGTCTTAAGTTCCACTCTACCAGAGCACTAGGAAGACATGCAAGCCATCTGCTGCCCCTGAGGCTGTGAGTAGTATCAACAGTGCTGACAAGTGTCTTACAATTTTTGACACTGCTGCTTAGGGAAACCTTTAAGAGTCAGCAGTAGTGCTACCACAAGTCATCTGAAAGCTATCACCCAAAACACCCTTACAGGACAGATTTTATTTCATAGAAACTGATGACATAGCCCTCCATGTAATTCCAGAGACTCTAAACTGTGCTCAAGGCTAGCATTTTGTATTTTCAGAATGTGCTTCAAAACACAAGCTCATTTACCTCATTTCCTCTGCTTTAATGCAACAGTGTTCCCCATGAGTTTCAGTTGCTTCCTGTGCATCGCTACTCAACACCTGCCCTTGTAACAGCAAGGCAAACTCAGCCCAGAAGAATTAGGTATTATTTCTACTGTTTCTACTGTTGTGGTTTAACACCAGCCAGCAACTAAGCACCACGCAACCACTTGCTCGCTTCCCCTCCACCCAGTGGGATGGGGAGAGAATCGGGGAAAAAAAAAAGTAAAACACATGGGTTGAGATAAGAACCATGCAATAGGACAGAAAGGAAGAAAATAATAATAATAATAAAATAATTGGAATATACAAAACAAGTGATGCACAATGCGACTGCTCACCACTCACCAACCAATGCCCAGTTAGTTGCCGAGCAGCGATCTGCACCCCCAGGCTAACCCCCCCCCAGTTTATATACTGGGCATGACATCACATGGTATGGAATACCCCTTTGGCCAGTTTGGGTCAGCTGTCCTGGCTGTGTCCCCTCCCAACTTCTTGTGCCCCTCCAGCCTTCTTGCTGGCTGGGCATGAGAAACTGAAAAATCCTTGATTTAGTCTAAACACCAGTTAGCAACAACTGAAAACATCAGTGCATTATCAACATTCTTCTCACACTAAACCCAAAACATAGCACTATACCAGCTACTAGAAAGAAAATTAACTTTATCCCAGCCAAAACCAGGACACTACAAAGATACACATATGCAAACACTAGACGCACACTGAAGTAGCAGAAAATCCGCCTGGTTAGCCACCCTGCTACAATTAACTATCACATGTTAAATGTCATAGGATATACCCACAACATCTACAAATGGAATTATTTGCAGCACTTCTGTACAGCAGCACCTCAGCCATCAGCTTTAAACTCTCACAGCTTCCTGCAACTACACACCTGCAAGCTAGAAACTGTCCTTCCATGTCTTTCTCTTGCATCTGACACCTGAAAAATTATCAGGGCCATTTTTTCTTACAAGATTATCTGGGACTGGTCACCCTGATTTCCAGCATAATATGTTAATACAAAACTCGCCTAGCTTTGTACACAACTTTTTGAAGAACTTGGGTGTCCTACAGCTTTGATCTTTTATGAAAGCACTGATGTACTGTCTTGACAAAAAGCATGATCAACAGCGCAGACACATTAACCTCCTTTTGTGGTTGATATGTTCATTTGCCAAAGTTAAATCCGAGAAGCAGCTATCTATACAGGGATAAAAAACCCTAAGCTGTTTAGCAATTTTACTTGAAAATATTTAATACGTGCAAGTATTGTATTTCTAAGTCCACCTTTAACTCCTTGCTGTTCTGTATTGTATTATTTTACCTTTGAACACATGAGAACCAGTCTTGAGTTATGTTCAGCTCAGAGGACTGTTGCCTATGACAGCCACTGAGTATGTGGCAGGACCCATCTCCAGAGGATTCATTAGCCAAGAAAGAATTTTACTGCTGTTCTACAACTGGAGTATCAGTTTCCTTTAACAGAAATTCCCTGCAGTATGCCAGAGAAGGGTAAAATTAGTTCCCTTAGTTTTTGGGAGGATGAGTGCCAAATGTGCCTGCCCGCCCAACTCTCCCAGCGTCAGTCCAGCCACCCCTATGCTGCTGAGACGGCTGTGCTACTTCAGTTCTGCACGTTTCTTCTTAAGCTGCCTATTGCGTACTGGCATTCAAACTCCCATAGGTAAACATTCTTGCCCCTCCATCTATCGAAGTAATGCATTAATTGACAACTTGGGTCATTTCTGGCCATAGTAGAGAAGCTGATGGGTAGACTCACTTTCGACACCATAAGGACACGTATGCTGGCTGTCAGGTGCTGATCCAGGCTTTCCAGACAGCTGCCGTAAGTGACATCCCTACCAGGAAGCCCAACACCATAAAGGAGAAGGATCCTCTTCCAGAAGCTGCTTTACCAGTGGAATAGCACCGCTTAGTACGAGGAAGAAAGGGCAAGAAAAACAGTGAAGACAGACCTGCCCTTTATCACCCACCCACTTCACCAGTGAAAGATTTGTTTAATACTAAAGAGGAAGAAGGTGAAAGAAAAACACAGGCAGACCTGCCCTTTCTGTCACCCACCAACACAGCTGCCAACAGGATCCTCAAATGCGCCTACTGAGGAGAGATGCCCATCCACCACGGCAGGCCAGGGAGGCAGACGGGGTCCAGACCAAGAACTCCCCAGGACCACGGTGGGGGCTAAAGGAAGCAATTAGACCCAAGAGGAACATGGTGCTGGAAGGCATATGTACTGCAGGCAGATGCTAATGAGTAAACAGGCCAATCACTGTAGTTATTTTTTATTACAGTTGGAGATGATTAAGAATGGCAGGAAATGGTTAGATAAAAAAAGTACATGCAAGATTTCCTCACATGATAGCTTCCTCACCTCAAGTCATATTCGGATGCTCTGAACTTTGCTTCGCAACACTGATGTTCCATTGATGCTCCTTCCAATGCCCACATTTGCACTCCCAGCACCTGGAATGGCTTGCCAGCTTTATCAACTCGCTAATAAGAGTTTTAGAGCATTTGATTTGTGAATGGGAAAAGCCTTTAAAAACAGGTATGGTAAAGCAGAGATCATTCCAAGATATTCTTCCCACCATACCCCACTCTGAAATAATTGTGGAACAAATGCCTCCTGCCAGTCTTACCATACACAAAAGAGAAGCAGTATGGACAGCCTAGTGCCAGTGTAGAAAGAGTACAAGCTTCTCACACATATTTTAGTGTGCCAGATTTTCACACGCAGCAACATCTTCCAGGATTAGGAAAACAGCTCATTTTCCTTTCCCCTTGAACCTTGATCCTTAGTGACTACGTATAGCCTGCAATAATTATCTAGTTACTCTTACTTTTTACCAAAAAAAGTTTCTCAGCTAGCAGTGACCATCAGAACCACCAATTAGACACACAACAAGGTGTGAGATACCCAAGAACTACTAAGCCATCTAACCCGTCTGTCTACATTCTTAGGTATATGCAAGATACCTGCAGCTTTACTAAAAAAATTTTTAAACAGGCTTAGGTGAAAGCAGCAGCTAGATGCACCTAAAAAAGGCCTCAGAGCAAGAATCCTGTCCCACGCCTTTTGCACCAGAAGACACTCACAAGGAGGGCTGCAACTTGCAGTACTGTTCCTGCCTTCAGAATTATTTATTTTTTTTTTCAGAAGAGCTTCATAAAAAAGAAATTAAGAGTATTAAAGTCATTGTACACTTTCAAATTTTTCTAATAAACCATAGTATTGAATGGAAGTGCCAGGCTTTTCTAGTCATCATTCAAAATGAAACTGTTCTGGCAGGCAGTGAGAAGTGCCCTTCCGCAAATTCTTCTTACAAGCTGTGGCTACAACTCAGAAGTAAAACTATATTCCCATTCCCCCACAAAAGCATTACATTTCTGAACATCTTGTGAGTTACAATTTCATTTTCCCATTTCCAGCACCAAGTTTGCTAAAACATAATTAGCTGCACAGACTATTTTTTTTCTTTTTTACAAAAGCTATTACGCTCCTGAAACATTTTCTTTCCATTGTGCCCTTTGAGAACTCCTCCTTTTTTTAAAGATTTTTTTTTTTTTAAAGAAAGTTTTGAGCTTGAAATACGTGTCCATTTGTCATCTTATTTTTCCAGATGCAAGATTATTATGGTCTCTTCCCATACGTTCATTCTGGAGGGCTGGTCCTCTAAGAGGGTAGAAGACAGATGAACTAACTGAAAGCCAAGCACACTATCAGCTCCAGGGCCACCCAAATCCTTATCCAGAGCCTGAGTTTCATCCCACCTCCATGATCCTGCTTCAGCATTATTTAAAGAGAAAATACTGCAAGTCATGAACCTTGCTTCATAATAACAGACCGTTTCAGAGTTAAGAAAAATATTGTGCAATTTGCCTTCTGCAGTAAAAAAACCTGGCCTCATATTTCTCATACCCTCCCTCCCTCAAGTTTAGTTTTGTCTTTTGCAAAAATTCAGGTCATTTTGGTGATTCCTTCTACAAAGCGGTCCACGGAACACTTCTGGCAAGCATAAAGGTAGCAGACTGTGGTGCAGGGGTAGAAATTGTTGTGCCAGATATGCTTGTGGGTTTTCTTGGCAACATACCACAGCTGCTTATCATTTAACTATGCCCTCAGATAATGTTTCTCACTGACTTCGGAAGACCCATATCCTGGGGCTGGAACTTAAAAAGCAAAGAATTTAAATTCAGGAATAACTTGCTGCAACTTCAACCATGATGCAGCAGCCTTAATGATAGGTTTGGAGTTTTCTGTTTTGTTTTGGGGTTTTTTTTTTTTCCTTCTCCCTTTAAGCCTGAGGAAGACACTGAAACAAAGTCATGGGATCAAGAAGGGAAAGAGCTATTCACAATCAACTGATCTTAATCACACTTAAGTTTTCATGTGTTTCCTCCAGGAACAGACAAGCTAAACAATTTCTGTGCGCCATACAGTCATGTACTTCAAAAACATCGTTCTTCCTTCCATTCTCAGCTTACCTAGGGTTTAGGACAGTGGTGGTGTAGCAACACTCAGTGTGGGTCTCCTGATCCTTACCATAAGGACTTACTGGCAAGAGTCTCCCATAAAAGCCTCAGGGCATAATTGAAGCCCATAGCTAACACTCTGTCCGCAAAACGCATCTACCTCCACTGACAGCTACTGGAAATACTTCCAAGCCACTGTCTTTGACAGTGTTTGGGGACTCACTATCTAGCTAATAAATAAAGGGCAGCCAGAAGTTTCCTTCAAACACACTGAAGCAGGATAGGAACTTTCAGCTAGCACACGCTGGAAAAGAAGAAACTGTCTTACGGGCCCTGGCATTTACAGTCTCCAAGAAAGAAAGGAAAAAAAAAAGAAAAAACAATTTTTACTGCATGACCTTAGCCTGCGGGATAGTCACTCTGTGTTAAAACCACCCCACTCTTTTTGCAGCTCTTCCGAGTTACCCATCAGAGCAACAGAACACAGTCGGTCCTTATCCATCATCTACAAGCTTAGCAGAAGAGATCAGTGTCTCATCTTCACCGGATAGAGGGACTTGAAAACACCACAAACAAACTACAAAACCACAGAATAAAGTACATGTTAACTAAGCAGATCTGGATTACACTTCACTGAAAACACCTAGTATCAAGTTTAACTTTTTGTATACTCAGCTTTAAAAACTGTCTTGCAAATTGCAACCCCCCTGTTTCTGCTTTAGGATTCCTCCTAGAAGTGAGTTAGTTTCAGGATTAATAGACTGGTAACAACGATACCATTTTATTTTTGATGTTCGGAATCAAAAGGTTCCAACTTTCACCGTTTACAAGAGCACAGAACTACTGAGCAAGGACCCGACTGACAAAAAGCAGGGGATGTAAACCATTGTTAAACAAGTCTAAATATCCCACTACGTGCCCTCTCAACCATCCTTTCCCCTGTTCTGCGGGGGGGGGTTGTTGATGGAAGGAGTCGGTGTTTCTAGCAGCTTGAGCAAGTTAAACGCAAACCCGCAGCAGCCCACGCACTGGACGGAACGGGGAGGTGACATTACGACCGCTCCGGCTTTGCACGATCACCAATCACGCCCGGCTGCAACGAGACAGGGGAGACCGGCAGCGATGCTTTCCGCGGAGGGGTTCGACCTCGCTGCACTCCCCACCCCGTCTCCAGACGGGCGCATCCCCAAAAACGCGCTCTCCGGCACGTTTCAGGCTACTTCACACAATGGAAGCGCAGCCGCGAGGAGGGAGAGAGATGAAATTTATCGCTGAGGCAGCGCCAGGATAAAAACGCGATCAGGTTTGCACGGCCCCCGCCACGAGGCCGGCTCCTCGCCCCCCGGGCACCGCCGCCTCCCCCGGCGCCGGGCGGGCGCAGCTCCCCCCCCTCTCCCCGCCGCCACACGCTCCGCGCCGCCCGACCCGCTGCCGGCCGGGAGAGGGGCACGGCCCGGCCGCGGTGCCGCTTACCCGCCGGGCTCCCGCGGCGCCGCTCGGCACCTTCCCCCGGCGGCAGGGAGGCCGGCCGCGGGCCAGCCCCCTCGGCGGGCGGAGGCCGGCGGGCAGGTGAGGGGACGAGGAGGCGGGCGGGGAGGGCGGCGCGGGGCCGGGCGGGCACACAGGCGCGGGAGGGGCGGCCGTACTCACCGCGCGGGCCCCGCCGCGGAGCCGCGGCCCCACTTCCTGTGCGCTAGGAAACGGGCGGGCGGGGCGCCTCCGCCGCGGCCCTTAAAGGCGACGGCAACGGCCGCCCCCGACCGCCTCCGGGGCGGCACCGCCCGCCGCCGCCGCCGCCGCCGCCGCCGCCGCGCTGGGGGAGCGCCTCCCCGCCCCGCCCCCCCCGCACGTGGCGGCGGCCCCCGGCTGCCCGCGGAGGGGAAGCGGGGGCGGGGGCGGAGGGGTCGTTGCCCAGCGGCCGCTGGCGCGGCGGGAGCGGCGGCCTGCCGCCCGCCCCGCACGTCCGGAGGCCGAGAGCTGCCGTTAGGAGCGCGACACGCAGCCCCGCGGGCGACCGCTAATAAGCAACGGGGAGCGGATCTCGCGGGGAGCGCGTCTCTGGGCCGGCCCGCTCCTCACCGCAGCGCGCTAGGCCACACGCGAGGCGCCCGGACCCCCGGCCGATCGCCTCGGCCGCGGCGGGGCGAAGGGCGCCTCTGAGGCCCGGCCGCGGGCGCTGACCCGCAGGCTGCTCGGCGCCCCCCGTGACGGGAGCGGCCGCCGCGCGTCAGGCCGCCGCCGAGGGCCGTGCTGGCTCCGTGCGCCCTCGGACCTGGCAGCCTCCGCCTCGCCCAGCTGCCCGGTGCGGACGGTGCCGGTCACCCTGTGGCACGGCGGGCTTGGGCGCCTCTCAGGGCACGGCCGCGGCGCCGCCGAAGTACGGACGGCGGGCCCTGCCGCTGTGCCGGCTGCGGAGGTGAAGGGAGGGCCGGCAGCAGCGCGGCCGTGCCGATTTTTCAGACGTTAGCGCAACCGCAGAATTGCGATGTGGCCTTTGTGCTGCAGGCGCAGGGTCTACGGCAAGCGGAATTTACTGACCCTTATTTTCTACCTGCCCAAACATTTATTTACCGTTCTGTATTTCCGGGAGAACGTGTCGTTATATTTTTTATTATTATTATTTTTCTGCGGGGCTTGACTTGAAAGGAAGCCAGGCTTAGGGTCTTGTGCCCTTCTCCGGCCTCTAACAGCTCAAAAGGGTAAGGCCAAGACCTGTTCAGGGAATGGGTAAGGTAGTAGTGTTCTTTCATAACTGTGTGTCAAATGCGACCAGCCCCGCTCATCAAAAACAGAGTCAAACGCACTCAAAAGCAAGTAAAGGCTTATTCTGTAAAGACCTGCACCCCTCGCTTGACATCACTCTGCTGGTTTGCCTGTGACTGCTCACCCGCCTGAGAGGTAGGCACTAAGTGCTTTCCAGAGTGGAGCCCCCGATGGTCTCGGCAGCAGAGGTTGCCTCCTCTGTCGCGCTGTTGCTCTGTCAAGGTCTGCGCCCCATTTAGCACAGAGCAGCCCTTTGTCTTCACGCAGACGGAAACCCGTTCGTTCATAAACAGCTATACCGCACAGCTCAGGAGGGGGCTGGGTGTCCACAGACCTGGCCTGTTCAGTCTCGATCTCAAGGAGTCGGACAACAAAGATCTTTCCAGGGAATACCTTAAATAAAACGGTGATTATAAATAGATAGGGTTTTTCCATATGGACTGGGAACCCTCTTACTGCTCTTTGCTGTCAGGCTCCACTTCACTGCTCTGGTCCATTAATAGGGAAAGCGCACTTGGCTGGTGTGACCAGCTGTCCGTGCGGGCCCTTTCCTATCGTTTGAAGCTTGTCATGAGGCTGGATCGTCAAAGTTGGGTATCCATCAAAATACATATATGAAGAGGCTCATGGAGAAAAGAGTTATCATAAGGTTTTAGATTTTCACGTATGCACTCCTGAAACTAGGTAAACATGGGTTCATTCCTTTTTTTAAACAGTATGTAAATACACTACTGTCTTAAACCTGACCTCATGCAAAGTTTCAGTGTTGTGTATTCCAGATGACTGTTGAGTACCCCTCAGCTCCTGCTTGTCTTCTGGGTTGCGGTAAATGGGTATGAGTTTATCAGACACCAGTGTTATTTTACTGATACTGGAGACCGCAGTGTTCTGTAGACATAATATTATTTGGAAGTACAAGAAGATAACAGAATGGAAATAACTGAAATTACTGATTTCATTAAGTAACGCTACAATGTAAATCTCAAACAAACTCTGACAACCCTGCATCACCCACTGGTTGGTCTACAGAGAGCAACCAGACTCTGAATATTGTCCTTCAGGCTTCCCAGGTACCACTTTCCTGCACGAGAGCTAGTTGCCACTATGTGGGGAGATCTCTACAGTGCATTACGGGAGATCGTACACAGAATATTTTTTCTTCTCCTTTTAAGTGCTGGTTTCCTCTGTTTACCAGAGTCCCTTCACTTCCAGAAATACTATTTTATTTTTTTCAGATTGAGAGAAGGAAGGAAGAATGGGTTTCTTAAACTCTGGTAATAACAACTTGGGTATTCATAGCCATCTCTGTATAAGCGGTCTACCACGGCAGGAAAAATGATGTTTTCGCAGTGATGTTGTGTATAACTTCCTGACTCTTCTAACAGAATGAGCGAGTCCAAGATTAGACATTCCTTCATAACTCAGACCTATATTTATGCTGACAGATGTTACAGTTCCTATTTGGTGTTAGTCTTACAGGCCTACAGAGGAATTCCTGGTTTGTTTGTGAATAAAGCAGGCAATAAAACATTTAGCAAATGTCTGTGTTTTAAGACACAATTCATTTCAGCCTGGGGATCCTCCTTAGAGAGGTATTTGCAGACCTCCTAGCATCTGAAAGCAATAGGTATATATATATATATACATATATATATATATGTGACACAGCTTTGAATAGTATTAAAATATTATGATAGGATGATTATTTTAGAGATGTAGAGACAGACTTTAAAAATGTTTTGCTAAACTTCTGTAAGCAGTGTTCTTAAATTGGTGCAGTTAGGGGAAAGGAAGTGGCTGGCAATAGCTGATTCAAAAAGAAGAGTTTTCCAGAACAGCATTAGCTCCAGCCTCTAGTGGTTTGGGGGTTTTTTATTTTCTTTTTTTTCCTTGCCTTTTCTTTTTTTTTTTTTAAGCATATGTGTGGGCTGGAGGGGAAGGAACAATACAAAAAAAGAGAGAGGAGCTCATCTGAGAACATGATGCTGAAGTGAAGGAGTAATGTAAATGAGACTAAGGGAGAAAAGGAAGAAAAGCAATCCTTCAACAGTGGATATTTTTGTTCTCTTATCCTCTCGAGCCGAAAAGAGATGTGTATGTGGAATAAGAAAAATGGCCTGTTATTTTGCCTGAAAATTCAGAGCTTTAATTGCCAAACAATAGTCATTAGTTTGCCTTGACACAGGGCTTTTTGTCAAATACCACAGCTCAGCCTTACTAATGGCACAATTCCAACACGATCCCATGTGAAGGCACTTTCTTTATCCTTGTTTTAATTGTTGCAAATCATTTACAGATACTGAACAACGCAACCAAAAGTATAAAGAATTTTTAATAGCCTGAAATAAACCATCCTACATTATATTAATCATCTTGATTTATATTTTCTTCCCTTAAAAATCCTCATTTTGAGTCTTTATTCCAAATTATATTCCATAACCCTTTGTCGCTGATCCTATCCAAACACATCTTGTTGCTATAGGCTATGAAATAAGGGGTCATAGGAGAGGTTACAGTAGAATTAACTTATGTCTGGCTTGGGGAATGGTAACCTCTACCTCAGGCTCTGCTAACGACGCTGTAGTGTGAGCATCAGCCAGGTCACTGAAAGGCTAACCTAGGGCTCGCTTTATTTGTACCTGCCAAAGTAAAAAGGGCACCATTACTGTCTTATCATTATCATTGGGCATCTGCGATGAGCATTACAGGTGCTTGGAACATCTGGATGTTTTACTTCACTGCTTTAGAGGCTGAAGTCATCTCTTGACTTGTGATAGGTTTGGGAGAGACAGCACATATGTAAACTTACTTCGTACCAGCACACCAAAGCAACTCTACCGTGCAGCAATCTTCCTGTGTTTATTGTTACTTTTCCCTTTATTTTGCATTGTTGCGACATTTTGATTTTTGCAATGCTTAGACTTTTGGCCTCCATGTCTTTGAATGTTGAAGGGCTGCATTTATTTATGTAGTGGTTTGGTATCAAGTAAATACTAATTCTTTGGTATTATAATGTACTCCATTTTGGACCCAGAAGCATATAATTTATATAATGTTTGGGAAATGAACGGCTATAGATTGTTTTTTCCTGCTGTTTCGGGATCACAGTTGCTAAATTACTTCCTTTCAGAAATTCTCATTAGAAAACAGTCTGTATAGACTGTATCAACCAACTTTAAATTCATATAGAGTCCTTTCATACATTAAAGCAGAGTCAGTAATTTTTGTACTCTTTCATGAAAATAGAAGACATTCCTTATCGGAAAACATAAATACAATATCACAGCTATAAGTTAACATAAATAAGATTTAATTACTTTATCTACTATCTGAAAAAGCTTTCTTCTGGTGACAAAAATGCTTATTAAAGTCTACTTGTTTTTTCTTTGAATAGTGACAATTTAGTTTATCAATGGTATCAGCATCTAGAAAAGCATGTGGAAGGATATATCAGAATTGTTTGGATATAATCTCTTAAAATAACTTCTTTTTTAAAATCAATATATAGTCACTGTTAGCAACAAGTGTTTGCTGAGCTCTTTGATGGTATCACGCAGATCCCAGAAACATTAGTGTAGAAGAAGTACGGCGTCACTTTAGTTTGTGCTGCAGAGAAACGGGAACGCAGAAGGGGAATTGCAGGGAGCTGCATTAGGTGCCTGGGCTCTGCTGCCTGCTCCACCCAAGAGCAGCAGGCAATATTCTGCAGCGGTAGCTGATCATTTTTCCTGGCCACATGGCCTTATTTTTTCTGGCAGGCACAATGGGTCGTATGCCCAGGGCTTCACCACTCACTTGCAACTGCACCAGGGTATCACACCAGACTAACCAGTAACAAGACATATGGAAAGTAATCCACATATGTAGCGTTGGAATTCTATATTGATTTATTTCTGACTATTCCAAGACACTTTTACTATATAGCCTCCATGTAAGAATACCAGGAAGTGCTTTAGGCATTTTTCTAAAAAGAGAGGACAATTCTGTCACAAATGCGTTGGCTATAAAGCAGCTCTGAAACAAAGTCCAAGCAGCCGTATTCTGAACCTAGAATGGAAAACAAATTAGGAGGACTTTGACTAGAGGACTCAATATTATGCAAAACATACCAAAAATTACACATTCCTTTTTTTTTCCTTCTCCAGTATTGCAGAACAGTAACCTGTTAAAACTATAAAGTAATATATTTAAAATCAATCCTACTAAATTACTTTTTAAACTGAGATTTCACTGTCTAGGATGCAGAAAGAGAAACAAGCTAGATCATTCTATATGTGAGATTTAAGCCAGTCAGTCTTTCATGAGCGCTCCTTGACTGAGAAGATAACAGTATAAATTATCAAGGTCTTTTGGATGGTTATCTGGTTGGGTTCCTTTTGTACTTGAAAACCTCATGCACCAAATCTCAAGTTATTCAGATAATTATCTACATTAAATACAGTATCTTTACAGAGGGAAATATTTGGGCTTCCTTAATCTGAGATGCTTCTTGTTTTATACAAAATATTCAGTATATCAGTATTTAATATGCCTTACTGCATAATCTGTTGTACCCACTGGGCCTGTCCAGCAGTCAAAAAAACCACCACCACCTTCCACACAGAGACAAAGCTGTAAGGGGGTACAATACAGAGATGATCATCCATGCTGACAGATTAGTAAACAGTAGAAAGCTGGTGTTCATTTCTTTGTACACTAGACAGGACCGGAGACAAAGAAACTTCTCATGTTCATTGTCTGTACTGTGCTGGCCCATTTTTGGCAATATCTACTCCAATCCACTATTGGGGTTTTTTTTTTTGCCAGTGTGTTGTGGTTTAACCCCAGCTGGCAACTAAGCACTACAGGGCTGCTCACTCGCTTCCCCCCCGGTGGTATGGGTGAGAGAATCGGAAGGGTAAAAGTGAGAAAACTCATGGGTTGAGATAAAGACAGTTTAATAAATAAATCTAATGCCATGCACACAAGCAAAGCAAAACAAGGAATTCATTCACCACTTCCCATCGACAGGCAGGTGTTCAGCCATCTCCAGGAAAGCAGGGCTCCATCACGTGTAACAGTTACTTGGGAAGACAAATGCCATCAGTCTGAACATCCCTAAGCTTATATGAAAAGCATGATGTCATACAGTCTGGAATGTCCCTCTGGTCAGTTGGGGTCAGCTGTCCCGGCTGTGTCCCCTCCCAACTCCTTGTGCCCCCCCGGCCTCCTCGCTGGTGGGGTGGGGTGAGGAGCAGAAAAGGCCTTGGCTCTGGGTAAGGGCTGCTCAGCAGTAACTGAAACATCCCTCTGTGTTATCAACACTGCTTCCAGCACAAATCCAAAGCATAGCCCCATACCAGCTACTATGAAGAAAATTAACTCTATCCCAGCCAAAACGAGCACACAGTGTGTCCTGGTTTCAGCTGGGATAGAGTTAACTGTCTTCCCAGTAGCTGGTACAGTGCTATGTTTTGAGTTCAGTATGTGAAGAATGTTGATAACACTGATGTTTTCAGTTGTTGCTCAGTAGTGTTTAGACTACAGTCAAGGATTTTTCAGCTTCTCATGCCCAGCCAGGGCACCTGACCCAAACTGGCCAACAGTGTATTCCATACCATGGGACATCACATCTAGTTTAGGAACTGGGAAGTGGGGGGCAGGGATTCGCCGCTCGGGGACTGGCTGGGTGTCAGTCGGCGGGTGGTGAGCAATTGCCCTGCGCATCATTTGTACATTCCGATCCTTTTATTACTACTGTTGCCATTTTATTAGTGTTATCATTATCATTATTAGTTTCTTCTTTTCTGTTCTATTAAACTGTTCTTATCTCAACCCAGGAGTTTTACTTCTTTTCCCGATTTTCTCCCCCATCCCACTGGATGGGGGGGGAGTGAGTGAGCGGCTGCGTGGTGCTTAGTTGCTGGCTGGGGTTAAACCACGACACAGTGTTAGCTACAGGCCTGTCTCTAACTGCCTCCGAAAGGTTACCCTCCCTTTGAGTCCAAACTCCAGTCAGTTGGTTCATAAAATAAGTTAGGTTTGTTTCTCTTTTTTCTGGTACCACTCGTTGTTGCATAAACATCATTAAAATGTTTTTAAGTGCAATATTTTCCATATTTGTAAACTATTCCTCCCATAAAATGACATGGAAATAATCACATGATGACTTTGATTTTATTAGTAGTACTTTGCTATCAAGGACTGAAAAATTCTTGCAGTGTTGAAATAGTGTTAAGAAAGGGCTAAAGGAAGATGGTATATATGCCGTTCCCTCGTCAAGAGGGACCCCTCCTGGGTACCACAGAATATCAACAGACAACCAGAAAAAAATACCATACCTCAACTGAGCAGTTGAAAACACTCTGTTTAGATTTTTCATGGAAATCGGCATCTGTTCCTGTGGTGCATAAGAACAGCGGCTGATTTTGAGAAACATGTTAAAGCACACTGTTGAGGTTTCACTGTTATCATTATAAAACCAACTGGTAAAGATGAACTGATTTGCAAAGTCAGGATCAAGTGTCACTGCACTACTTTAGTAGTGGTCTCACAAGCTCCTCTTTAATTTTTGCCTTGTAACAATTGTTTTATCTTTCTTAAGAAAAAGCTTTGCTAACAAGAATCTTGGAATGGCTCGCATCTGTCAGTAAAATAGATCTCCAAATCACATTAATTCAAAGCAAGGTTTTACATTAGGAATGCAATCATAGGACAGCTGAATAGCAAGACTCTTTAAAATTCACTTGCATTTGTTCCCACTTCTCAAGAGCAAGGAAAATTTGTTCCTGCTTCTCCTTTCCTGCTCCTATTTTTAGAACTAGAATGACAAAGACCTGATCTGGCAGCCTGCGCCCCATTTAAATTAAGGAATATCAGGTTCAGAAGTATTTACTAGAAGGAATTGAACGGTTATGATATTTCTATTCAATTTTTTTTTTTCTCTTTAGATTTCAAGAATGTCAGTTACCAGTTCGGCTGTGCTAGACAAGCAACGATTTGTAGTATTTTAAAAAACCAAATCTTATCCATGACAGGATAAGGACAGAGATAAAAAGTTTTTTAAATTTACTGTTTCTGCAGTGCAAGCATGTTAGAAATTGCATGCAGGCTGCAGTAAAGTTACTGAAGCGTACTCAAAACGGGAGGCTGTTCATTACAAATGGAGAATGGTTTATAAAATTTGGCCGCATATAGCAGGTGAAAAAAAATAGCTTAACCTGTGACTGCTAACAGGCTGCTGGTTATTTTGTGTGTGTTTGTGTGGGGCAAATGTCTACAGTTTTGATCTCAGCCACAAGCCTGCTGCCTGATGGCTGCAACTGGTACAGGCTGGCCGTAAGATTTGGCAAGACCTGGGCTAAACGCAAGCAGCATGTCCCGAATCTTCCAGCTGATAACGAGACGCGAGGCAGAACTGGCGATTAGGCCGGTGCTTGCTCGTGCTTCTGCACATAGGCTATTTAGGCGGGGAAAACCCAGCAGGGCTGGGGTTCTGGGAAGATGAGGCGGTGCCAGAAGGAGGGGGTCCTTGGGCATCCCTTCCCTGAGATGGGCAACTGCCAGCAGCGGCCCGGCACAACTTTCTGGCCCAGCTTCCCAGGCCAGCAGCGACCTGCCTGCTGCGGGGGGGGCCAGGGCACCGCCAACCTCACACGGGGGACGGGGTGGAATAAGCGAGTAGGATAAAAGCTCTAATCTTCATTTATAAACCTAACTCCAGTATGCAGGTTAACTAGGGACTCTTGTTTACCTGTGACACGTGAGGAGGTGCTGCCTAGCTGCTGAGGGGGATGTGATATTTTTGTGCACTTTGGGTTGTAATGTAATTATAGGGTCAATATGCAAGGTACAGTACTGTACCTTCGCCATCTACTCCCCTGAGCTACGTTCAAATCTTGTATGACAACGTCTTTACTGTATGTTCGATGCCTTTTATAGCAATAAAGATAACACGTGCTATCCGTATTACTGCAGTTCAAGGTCTAATACCATGAATAAATAGTTCTGTTCTGTGTTGCCTAATAAGTATATGATTATCATTTGAAATGGTAACTATTATAAGTAAGCTCTAGTTTAAGGCCTAGCATTTCAAAACATTTATTTCACATTTTGTAACATAGTAAACCATAATGGAGTCTCAGTTAAGCAAGTCAAAATGATTCAATAAACATTATTTCTGCTTGGTTAAAAAGTTGTCTCTGATGACAACTTGTTGCAATCTAATTTGATTGCTTACTTTATCTTTGTGCATGTAAAAATGGTGATGAATATCTTTCAGTATAAATTAAAATATTCTCAGTAGTGTTTGTAGAAAAACCCACATCATCTGTTTCTGCTCACTGTTTAACGAATTGTCACAGCTGATTTTAACAAATGATCCTGGAAGAGCAACACTGGGTGAAGCTTCAAACTGTCATGTTTTAAAATAAAAATCTTTAAAATGAGCATAAACTTAATGCCTTTCTATTTGCTATGTCTGGACCAGGCCACTGCTCAGAAAGCCTCTCTGCACAGGAAAACAGTTAAGTAAGCGTTTGAATGATTTCCTGACTCAAGGCTAAAATCTCTCTCAATTATTTATACCCTGTAGCAGAAAGAATCATTCTTGTCTTCTGCTGTCAAATCAATTACCGACAGTCCTGACCAGACAAAAACTGTCTTGGAGAACAGTGAACTCCGCTTGCTTCTTGCTGGCTGATTCTTGAAGCTGCATACACATTTTTAAAAGTATACTATAAATCTGGTATTTATCTCCCGGATATTTCCATAGGCTTTTCCCACATCTCAGTCCTTACAATGCTCTTCCAAACTTTTCAGTCATCTAAAGAAGATGAACCCTTTTCCAGCTTTTTCAAGGAGCAAGAGCAGCCTCCTCATCTGTCATATCAGCCACCACTTACACGGGATCCCACCCCTTTGACATTTTCTTTCCCAACAGATGTAAGGTTGTAATGAAGTTACTCCAAATCTCTTCCATTTTTGCAAAATACTCTTGAATAAATGGATACTATTCTTGTTATTGGTAGCAATTTGGTAAACAAGTAGGATCAGTATATCCTACAGTTTTATTGATTGGAGCTTACTTCTTCACTAAATCTGGAAGAGGAAGTGGAATTGGTTTTTTTTTCTCAAAATAAACTTAAAATTTACCTAAATATAGGCAAGCAAGAGTCTTAGCAAACCAAATGCTTATAATACAGGCTCATTTGATTTAGTTTTATTAAAAATTTTAAAATACTTCAATTCTTAAGCATAGTAAATTCAGACAGGAAATCGCATTGGCAGGGAGCTATGAAAATAGCACATGTTGCAAATGAAAATCAGTGCTCACATCAAACTCTTTCAGCTACAATCATGTCAGGAGGGAAAGCCCTGAACAGCTGAAAAATTATATAAGGGCTTTAACAAGTATTTATGTGACCTGCAGAATGCAGAAAAATCAGACTGGAAACTGCAATGTTTGATTGATATCCAGATCTAGGCTGAGTTTCTACAAGAATTCAAATCTGTGGCTATATCACGAGCTAAAAAATTTAAGTTTGGCAGTCCAAAGTTTCTTGAGTTGTTCTAAATGAGATGTCTACCAGCATAAGGCAAAAACTTAAGGAAATGCATATGTGTTCCAACCAAACTTGCTTCGTTTGCATCTGAACACAGACTGGATCTGTTTCACAACTCTGAAGCCCCTAAAGATGCAGAAGGTTTATTTTAGTGCTTCTAAACCTTCCTTTTGTTGCTGGGAATTTGTTGAAATTAAAAATCTGAACATTTTTGGCTAGTGATAATTGCATGTTTAAAAAGAATCATATAAACAGATTGCTTAACAATGAGAACCCAGTGTTAGAAGTGCCAAGGGGTTTTAACAGCTACAGCTTTCTGTGGGAGGAGATGTGTTAGCTACAACCCCACAGGGTGATCTTAAAGGCCTTTTCTAACTGGAACGATTCTATGTAAGGGTAACTTTCTCTTTTCGTAACAACGTCGGCGCTCTGGGCATATACAATCACAAACCATGCTGTGTTTATTAGGTACCAAGCCTCTCTTAACGTCAGAGAGTACAGGTACATTACCTTCTCAGTTCGGATCAGGACCACACTTTTAAGGTGAACCTCCATTCTTTAACTTCAGATTGCTTTTGTTATGATGCAGGTTTATGAACGTGAGTGTGAGACTAGACCTGCGCTTCCCGGCGAGCCTCCCTGTGAGCCCTCCCATGGTGTCTTCTGCGTGGCCTGTGCCTGGGAGACAGGACATATGTCTTCACCAGTTCTGTCCACTCAGTAGCTTGTCCGTTCATAAGCTTCAAGAGCGAGAAGGTAGGGAACCCCTTCCTGCAGCATATGAATAGAAGAAGGGGTCCCCAT
This sequence comes from Haliaeetus albicilla, assembly GCF_947461875.1. Classification (NCBI taxonomy): domain Eukaryota; kingdom Metazoa; phylum Chordata; class Aves; order Accipitriformes; family Accipitridae; genus Haliaeetus; species Haliaeetus albicilla. Next base: position 13,131,748 of record NC_091493.1, read on the forward strand.
CTCCTCACCATCTCAAATCCTTCTGTCCCTGCAGACTTCAGCATATGGAAAAGCCTCCTGTGGGCAAATCCGTGTTCCTACCCAGATCAGATCAAATGGGGAGTAAGGGAATAGCGGGGTGGTAGCAGAGAAGAAGACGACCACACATCTGCTCCTTGCAGTCATCTGTTGACTCCTTGTCCAACAGAGGTAGTGCTAGTGTGCTATGTAGTAACTCCACAACTACTTTTGGCACCAGTGTTGTGGAAAGATTAAAATCATATGTCCCTGCACTATTTGATAATAAACTATTTCGCAAACATAATTCTAAAACTTAAGGCCCTAGATGTGTTGGCTTACATTCTCTTCTGTTCTCCCCTTAGAGATTATGAAATACAGAAAAACCTAGTCCTGGTACAACGGACATGCTTTCCAGCAAGGGACCTCTATTTCTCTTTTGGGACATGCCAACGCATTTCTGAAGTTAGGAAATAATCATAATACCTGCTTCTGTTAATAACAATCTCTTGCAGAGAGGGTGAGAAAAATGAAGCTGATACAGCAGGCTTTTTCCCCCCCTCAAGTCTCTAACTTTATGCTTTATTTGTATATCATCTTGTAAACACCAGAGGAAATTTACACAAAATGCTGGGCTAACCTAAGTTCCCATGGGGACTTCTGCAGGTACCAGGCTGACTGCACTTACCCCTTAACTACAGACTAGGCAGGCACAGTGACTGGTTTTACCTTCATA